>NW_027485655.1:0-32977 GCF_050908995.1 Andrena cerasifolii
TAAGAGGCGCAGGCCTTTCAAGAGGCGTTCGAAAATTCTGCGTCTCTTCGTTAAACAGTCACTGTCTCGAAACACCTGCGCCACTTCTCACTCTTTGATTTGCTCTCCAGAGACTTTACTTTTTTCCATCTCTTTCGACGGCATGTTGTCCTGTTACAAAGCTCAATTTTGTGTATTCTCGAAATTTTCGCCAGATTTTGGTCAATATATCAGGAGAAAATGAAGTGGAAAGAGGTATACTAAATTTCAGCTTCAAAGGCATCGCCTTAAAGTTGCAAATAAGAGGCGCAGGCCATTCAAGAGGCGTTCGAAAATTCTGTGTCTCTTCGTTAAACAGTCACTGTCTCGAAACATCTGCGCCACTTCTCGCTCTTTGATTTGCTCTCCAGAGACGTTACTTTGTTCCATCTCTTTCGACGGCATGTTGTCCTGTTACAAAGCACAATTTTGTGTATTCTCGAAATTTTCGCCAGATTTTGGCCAATATATCAGGAGAAAATGAAGTGGAAAGAGGTATACTAAATTTCAGCTTCAAAGGCATCGCCTTAAAGTTGCAAATAAGAGGCGCAGGCCTTTCAAGAGGCGTTCGAAAATTCTGCGTCTCTTCGTTAATCAGTCACTGTCTCGAAACATCTGCACCACTTCTCGCTCTTTGATTTGCTCTCCGGAGACGTTACTTTGTTCCATCTCTTTCGACGGCATGTTGTCCTGTTACAAAGCTCAATTTTGTGTATTCTCGAAATTTTCGCCAGATTTTGGTCAATATATCAGGAGAAAATGAAGTGGAAAGAGGTATACTAAATTTCAGCTTCAAAGGCATCGCCTTAAAGTTGCAAATAAGAGGCGCAGGCCTTTCAAGAGGCGTTCGAAAATTCTGCGTCTCTTCGTTAAACAGTCACTGTCTCGAAACATCTGCGCCACTTCTCGCTCTTTGATTTGCTCTCCAGAGACGTTACTTTGTTCCATCTCTTTCGACGGCATGTTGTCGTGTTACAAAGCACAATTTTGTGTATTATCGAAATTTTCGCCAGATTTTGGCCAATATATCAGGAGAAAATGAAGTGGAAAGAGGTATACTAAATTTCAGCTTCAAAGGCATCACCTTAAAGTTGCAAATAAGAGGCGCAGGCCTTTCAAGAGGCGTTCGAAAATTCTGCGTCTCTTCGTTAAACAGTCACTGTCTCGAAACACCTGCGCCACTTCTCACTCTTTGATTTGCTCTCCAGAGACTTTACTTTTTTCCATCTCTTTCGACGGCATGTTGTCCTGTTACAAAGCTCAATTTTGTGTATTCTCGAAATTTTCGCCAGATTTTGGTCAATATATCAGGAGAAAATGAAGTGGAAAGAGGTATACTAAATTTCAGCTTCAAAGGCATCGCCTTAAAGTTGCAAATAAGAGGCGCAGGCCATTCAAGAGGCGTTCGAAAATTCTGTGTCTCTTCGTTAAACAGTCACTGTCTCGAAACATCTGCGCCACTTCTCGCTCTTTGATTTGCTCTCCAGAGACGTTACTTTGTTCCATCTCTTTCGACGGCATGTTGTCCTGTTACAAAGCACAATTTTGTGTATTATCGAAATTTTCGCCAGATTTTGGCCAATATATCAGGAGAAAATGAAGTGGAAAGAGGTATACTAAATTTCAGCTTCAAAGGCATCACCTTAAAGTTGCAAATAAGAGGCGCAGGCCTTTCAAGAGGCGTTCGAAAATTCTGCGTCTCTTCGTTAAACAGTCACTGTCTCGAAACACCTGCGCCACTTCTCACTCTTTGATTTGCTCTCCAGAGACGTTACTTTTTTCCATCTCTTTCGACGGCATGTTGTCCTGTTACAAAGCCCAATTTTGCGCATTCTGAAAATTTTCGCCAGATTTTGGCCAATATATCAGGAGAACATGAAGTGGAAAGAGGTATACTAAATTTCAGCTTCAAAGGCATCGCCTTAAAGTTGCAAATAAGAGGCGCAGGCCTTTCAAGAGGCGTTCGAAAATTCTGCGTCTCGTTGTTAAACAATCACTGTCTCGAAACACTTGCGCCACTTCTCGCTCTTTGATTTGCTCTCCAGAGACGTTACTTTGTTCCATCTCTTTCGACGGCATATTCTCCTGTTACATAGCCCAATTTTGTGCATTCTGAAAATTTTCGCCAGATTTTGGCCAATATATCAGGAGAAAATGAAGTGGAAAGAGGTATACTAAATTTCAGCTTCAAAGGCATCGCCTTAAAATTGCAAATAAGAGGCGCAGGCCTTTCAAGTGGCGTTCGAAAATTCTGCGTCTCTTCGTTAATCAGTCACTGTCTCGAAACATCTGCGCCACTTCTCGCTCTTTGATTTGCTCTCCGGAGACATTACTTTGTGCCATCTCTTTCGACGGCATGTTCTCCTGTTACAAAGCCCAATTTTGTGCATTCTGAAAATTTTCGCCAGATTTTGGCCAATATATCAGGAGAAGATGAAGTGGAAAGAGGTATACTAAATTTCAGCTTCAAAGGCATCGCTTAAAAGTATCAAATCAGAAGCGCAGGCCTTTCAAGAGGCGTTCGAAAATTATGCGACTCTTCGTTAAACAGTCACTGTCTCGAAACATCTGCGCCACTTCTCGCTCTTTGATTTGCTCTCCGGAGACATTACTTTGTGCCATCTCTTTCGACGGCATGTTCTCCTGTTACAAAGCCCAATTTTGTGCATTCTGAAAATTTTCGCCAGATTTTGGCTAATATATCAGGAGAAAATGAAGTGGAAAGAGGTATACTAAATTTCAGCTTCAAAGGCATCGCCTTAAAGTTGCAAATAAGAGGCGCAGGCCTTTCAAGAGGCGTTCGAAAATTCTGCGTCTCTTCGTTAAACAGTCACTGTCTCGAAACATCTGCGCCACTTCTCGCTCATTGATTTGCCATCCGGAGACGTTACTTTGTGCCATCTCTTTCGACGGCATGTTCTCCTGTTACAAAGCCCAATGATGTGCATTCTGAAAATTTTCGCTAGATTTTGGCCAATATATCAGGAGAACATGAAGTGGAAATAGGTATACTAAATTTCAGCTTCAAAGGCATCGCCTTAAAGTTGCAATTAAGAGGCGCAGGCCTTTCAAGAGGCTTTCGAAAATTCTGCGTCTCTTCGTTAAACAGTCACTGTCTCGAAACACCTGCGCCACTTCGCGCTCTTTGATTTGCTCTCCAGAGACGTTACTTTGTTCCATCTCTTTCGACGGCATGTTGTCCTGTTACAAAGCTCAATTTTGTGTATTCTCGAAATTTTCGCCAGATTTTGGTCAATATATCAGGAGAAAATGAAGTGGAAAGAGGTATACTAAATTTCAGCTTCAAAGGCATCGCCTTAAAGTTGCAAATAAGAGGCGCAGGCCTTTCAAGAGGCGTTCGAAAATTCTGCGTCTCTTCGTTAAACAGTCACTGTCTCGAAACATCTGCGCCACTTCTCGCTCTTTGATTTGCTCTCCAGAGACGTTACTTTGTTCCATCTCTTTCGACGGCATGTTGTCCTGTTACAAAGCACAATTTTGTGTATTATCGAAATTTTCGCCAGATTTTGGCCAATATATCAGGAGAAAATGAAGTGGAAAGAGGTATACTAAATTTCAGCTTCAAAGGCATCACCTTAAAGTTGCAAATAAGAGGCGCAGGCCTTTCAAGAGGCGTTCGAAAATTCTGCGTCTCTTCGTTAAACAGTCACTGTCTCGAAACACCTGCGCCACTTCTCACTCTTTGATTTGCTCTCCAGAGACTTTACTTTTTTCCATCTCTTTCGACGGCATGTTGTCCTGTTACAAAGCTCAATTTTGTGTATTCTCGAAATTTTCGCCAGATTTTGGCCAATATATCAGGAGAACATGAAGTGGAAAGAGGTATACTAAATTTCAGCTTCAAAGGCATCACCTTAAAGTTGCAAATAAGAGGCGCAGGCCTTTCAAGAGGCGTTCGAAAATTCTGCGTCTCTTCGTTAAACAGTCACTGTCTCGAAACACCTGCGCCACTTCTCGCTCTTTGATTTGCTCTCCAGAGACGTTACTTTGTTCCATCTCTTTCGACGGCATGGTGTCCTGTTACAAAGCTCAATTTTGTGTATTCTCGAAATTTTCGCCAGATTTTGGTCAATATATCAGGAGAAAATGAAGTGGAAAGAGGTATACTAAATTTCAGCTTCAAAGGCATCGCCTTAAAGTTGCAAATAAGAGGCGCAGGCCATTCAAGAGGCGTTCGAAAATTCTGTGTCTCTTCGTTAAACAGTCACTGTCTCGAAACATCTGCGCCACTTCTCGCTCTTTGATTTGCTCTCCAGAGACGTTACTTTGTTCCATCTCTTTCGACGGCATGTTGTCCTGTTACAAAGCACAATTTTGTGTATTATCGAAATTTTCGCCAGATTTTGGCCAATATATCAGGAGAAAATGAAGTGGAAAGAGGTATACTAAATTTCAGCTTCAAAGGCATCACCTTAAAGTTGCAAATAAGAGGCGCAGGCCTTTCAAGAGGCGTTCGAAAATTCTGCGTCTCTTCGTTAAACAGTCACTGTCTCGAAACACCTGCGCCACTTCTCACTCTTTGATTTGCTCTCCAGAGACGTTACTTTTTTCCATCTCTTTCGACGGCATGTTGTCCTGTTACAAAGCCCAATTTTGTGCATTCTGAAAATTTTCGCCAGATTTTGGCCAATATATCAGGAGAACATGAAGTGGAAAGAGGTATACTAAATTTCAGCTTCAAAGGCATCGCCTTAAAGTTGCAAATAAGAGGCGCAGGCCTTTCAAGAGGCGTTCGAAAATTCTGCGTCTCGTTGTTAAACAATCACTGTCTCGAAACACTTGCGCCACTTCTCGCTCTTTGATTTGCTCTCCAGAGACGTTACTTTGTTCCATCTCTTTCGACGGCATATTCTCCTGTTACATAGCCCAATTTTGTGCATTCTGAAAATTTTCGCCAGATTTTGGCCAATATATCAGGAGAAAATGAAGTGGAAAGAGGTATACTAAATTTCAGCTTCAAAGGCATCGCCTTAAAGTTGCAAATATGAGGCGCAGGCCTTTCAAGAGGCGTTCGAAAATTCTGCGTCTCGTTGTTAAACAATCACTGTCTCGAAACACCTGCGCCACTTCTCGCTCTTTGATTTGCTCTCCAGAGACGTTACTTTGTTCCATCTCTTTCGACGGCATGTTGTCCTGTTACAAAGCACAATTTTGTGTATTCTCGAAATTTTCGCCAGGTTTTGGCCAATATATCAGGAGAACATGAAGTCAAAAGAGGTATACTAAATTTCAGCTTCATAGGCATCGCCTTAAAGTTGCAAATCAGAGGCGCAGGCCTTTCAAGAGGCGTTCGAAAATTCTGCGTCGCTTCGTTAAACAGTCACTGTCTCGATACATCTGCGCCACTTCTTGCTCTTTGATTTGCTCTCTGGAGCCGTTACTTTGTGCCATCTCTTTCGACGGCATGTTCTCCTGTTACAAAGCCCAATTTTGTGCATTCTGAAAATTTTCGCCAGATTTTGGCCAATATATCAGGAGAACATGAAGTGGAAAGAGGTATACTAAATTTCAGCTTCAAAGGCATCGCCTTAAAGTTGCAAATAAGAGGCGCAGGCCTTTCAAGAGGCGTTCGAAAATTCTGCGTCTCGTTGTTAAACAATCACTGTCTCGAAACACCTGCGCCACTTCTCGCTCTTTGATTTGCTCTCCAGAGACGTTACTTTGTTCCATCTCTTTCGACGGCATGTTGTCCTGTTACAAAGCACAATTTTGTGTATTCTCGAAATTTTCGCCAGATTCTGGCCAATATATCAGGAGAAAATGAAGTGGAAAGAGGTATACTAAATTTCAGCTTCAAAGGCATCGCCTTAAAGTTGCAAATAAGAGGCGCAGGCCTTTCAAGAGGCGTTCGAAAATTCTGCGTCTCTTCGTTAATCAGTCACTGTCTCGAAACATCTGCACCACTTCTCGCTCTTTGATTTGCTCTCCGGAGACGTTACTTTGTTCCATCTCTTTCGACGGCATGTTGTCCTGTTACAAAGCTCAATTTTGTGTATTCTCGAAATTTTCGCCAGATTTTGGTCAATATATCAGGAGAAAATGAAGTGGAAAGAGGTATACTAAATTTCAGCTTCAAAGGCATCGCCTTAAAGTTGCAAATAAGAGGCGCAGGCCTTTCAAGAGGCGTTCGAAAATTCTGCGTCTCTTCGTTAAACAGTCACTGTCTCGAAACATCTGCGCCACTTCTCGCTCTTTGATTTGCTCTCCAGAGACGTTACTTTGTTCCATCTCTTTCGACGGCATGTTGTCGTGTTACAAAGCACAATTTTGTGTATTATCGAAATTTTCGCCAGATTTTGGCCAATATATCAGGAGAAAATGAAGTGGAAAGAGGTATACTAAATTTCAGCTTCAAAGGCATCACCTTAAAGTTGCAAATAAGAGGCGCAGGCCTTTCAAGAGGCGTTCGAAAATTCTGCGTCTCTTCGTTAAACAGTCACTGTCTCGAAACACCTGCGCCACTTCTCACTCTTTGATTTGCTCTCCAGAGACTTTACTTTTTTCCATCTCTTTCGACGGCATGTTGTCCTGTTACAAAGCTCAATTTTGTGTATTCTCGAAATTTTCGCCAGATTTTGGTCAATATATCAGGAGAAAATGAAGTGGAAAGAGGTATACTAAATTTCAGCTTCAAAGGCATCGCCTTAAAGTTGCAAATAAGAGGCGCAGGCCATTCAAGAGGCGTTCGAAAATTCTGTGTCTCTTCGTTAAACAGTCACTGTCTCGAAACATCTGCGCCACTTCTCGCTCTTTGATTTGCTCTCCAGAGACGTTACTTTGTTCCATCTCTTTCGACGGCATGTTGTCCTGTTACAAAGCACAATTTTGTGTATTATCGAAATTTTCGCCAGATTTTGGCCAATATATCAGGAGAAAATGAAGTGGAAAGAGGTATACTAAATTTCAGCTTCAAAGGCATCGCCTTAAAGTTGCAAATAAGAGGCGCAGGCCTTTCAAGAGGCGTTCGAAAATTCTGCGTCTCTTCGTTAATCAGTCACTGTCTCGAAACATCTGCACCACTTCTCGCTCTTTGATTTGCTCTCCGGAGACGTTACTTTGTTCCATCTCTTTCGACGGCATGATGTCCTGTTACAAAGCTCAATTTTGTGTATTCTCGAAATTTTCGCCAGATTTTGGTCAATATATCAGGAGAAAATGAAGTGGAAAGAGGTATACTAAATTTCAGCTTCAAAGGCATCGCCTTAAAGTTGCAAATAAGAGGCGCAGGCCTTTCAAGAGGCGTTCGAAAATTCTGCGTCTCTTCGTTAAACAGTCACTGTCTCGAAACATCTGCGCCACTTCTCGCTCTTTGATTTGCTCTCCAGAGACGTTACTTTGTTCCATCTCTTTCGACGGCATGTTGTCGTGTTACAAAGCACAATTTTGTGTATTATCGAAATTTTCGCCAGATTTTGGCCAATATATCAGGAGAAAATGAAGTGGAAAGAGGTATACTAAATTTCAGCTTCAAAGGCATCACCTTAAAGTTGCAAATAAGAGGCGCAGGCCTTTCAAGAGGCGTTCGAAAATTCTGCGTCTCTTCGTTAAACAGTCACTGTCTCGAAACACCTGCGCCACTTCTCACTCTTTGATTTGCTCTCCAGAGACTTTACTTTTTTCCATCTCTTTCGACGGCATGTTGTCCTGTTACAAAGCTCAATTTTGTGTATTCTCGAAATTTTCGCCAGATTTTGGTCAATATATCAGGAGAAAATGAAGTGGAAAGAGGTATACTAAATTTCAGCTTCAAAGGCATCGCCTTAAAGTTGCAAATAAGAGGCGCAGGCCATTCAAGAGGCGTTCGAAAATTCTGTGTCTCTTCGTTAAACAGTCACTGTCTCGAAACATCTGCGCCACTTCTCGCTCTTTGATTTGCTCTCCAGAGACGTTACTTTGTTCCATCTCTTTCGACGGCATGTTGTCCTGTTACAAAGCACAATTTTGTGTATTATCGAAATTTTCGCCAGATTTTGGCCAATATATCAGGAGAAAATGAAGTGGAAAGAGGTATACTAAATTTCAGCTTCAAAGGCATCACCTTAAAGTTGCAAATAAGAGGCGCAGGCCTTTCAAGAGGCGTTCGAAAATTCTGCGTCTCTTCGTTAAACAGTCACTGTCTCGAAACACCTGCGCCACTTCTCACTCTTTGATTTGCTCTCCAGAGACGTTACTTTTTTCCATCTCTTTCGACGGCATGTTGTCCTGTTACAAAGCCCAATTTTGCGCATTCTGAAAATTTTCGCCAGATTTTGGCCAATATATCAGGAGAACATGAAGTGGAAAGAGGTATACTAAATTTCAGCTTCAAAGGCATCGCCTTAAAGTTGCAAATAAGAGGCGCAGGCCTTTCAAGAGGCGTTCGAAAATTCTGCGTCTCGTTGTTAAACAATCACTGTCTCGAAACACTTGCGCCACTTCTCGCTCTTTGATTTGCTCTCCAGAGACGTTACTTTGTTCCATCTCTTTCGACGGCATATTCTCCTGTTACATAGCCCAATTTTGTGCATTCTGAAAATTTTCGCCAGATTTTGGCCAATATATCAGGAGAAAATGAAGTGGAAAGAGGTATACTAAATTTCAGCTTCAAAGGCATCGCCTTAAAATTGCAAATAAGAGGCGCAGGCCTTTCAAGTGGCGTTCGAAAATTCTGCGTCTCTTCGTTAATCAGTCACTGTCTCGAAACATCTGCGCCACTTCTCGCTCTTTGATTTGCTCTCCGGAGACATTACTTTGTGCCATCTCTTTCGACGGCATGTTCTCCTGTTACAAAGCCCAATTTTGTGCATTCTGAAAATTTTCGCCAGATTTTGGCCAATATATCAGGAGAAGATGAAGTGGAAAGAGGTATACTAAATTTCAGCTTCAAAGGCATCGCTTAAAAGTATCAAATCAGAAGCGCAGGCCTTTCAAGAGGCGTTCGAAAATTATGCGACTCTTCGTTAAACAGTCACTGTCTCGAAACATCTGCGCCACTTCTCGCTCTTTGATTTGCTCTCCGGAGACATTACTTTGTGCCATCTCTTTCGACGGCATGTTCTCCTGTTACAAAGCCCAATTTTGTGCATTCTGAAAATTTTCGCCAGATTTTGGCTAATATATCAGGAGAAAATGAAGTGGAAAGAGGTATACTAAATTTCAGCTTCAAAGGCATCGCCTTAAAGTTGCAAATAAGAGGCGCAGGCCTTTCAAGAGGCGTTCGAAAATTCTGCGTCTCTTCGTTAAACAGTCACTGTCTCGAAACATCTGCGCCACTTCTCGCTCATTGATTTGCCATCCGGAGACGTTACTTTGTGCCATCTCTTTCGACGGCATGTTCTCCTGTTACAAAGCCCAATGATGTGCATTCTGAAAATTTTCGCTAGATTTTGGCCAATATATCAGGAGAACATGAAGTGGAAATAGGTATACTAAATTTCAGCTTCAAAGGCATCGCCTTAAAGTTGCAATTAAGAGGCGCAGGCCTTTCAAGAGGCTTTCGAAAATTCTGCGTCTCTTCGTTAAACAGTCACTGTCTCGAAACACCTGCGCCACTTCGCGCTCTTTGATTTGCTCTCCAGAGACGTTACTTTGTTCCATCTCTTTCGACGGCATGTTGTCCTGTTACAAAGCTCAATTTTGTGTATTCTCGAAATTTTCGCCAGATTTTGGTCAATATATCAGGAGAAAATGAAGTGGAAAGAGGTATACTAAATTTCAGCTTCAAAGGCATCGCCTTAAAGTTGCAAATAAGAGGCGCAGGCCTTTCAAGAGGCGTTCGAAAATTCTGCGTCTCTTCGTTAAACAGTCACTGTCTCGAAACATCTGCGCCACTTCTCGCTCTTTGATTTGCTCTCCAGAGACGTTACTTTGTTCCATCTCTTTCGACGGCATGTTGTCCTGTTACAAAGCACAATTTTGTGTATTATCGAAATTTTCGCCAGATTTTGGCCAATATATCAGGAGAAAATGAAGTGGAAAGAGGTATACTAAATTTCAGCTTCAAAGGCATCACCTTAAAGTTGCAAATAAGAGGCGCAGGCCTTTCAAGAGGCGTTCGAAAATTCTGCGTCTCTTCGTTAAACAGTCACTGTCTCGAAACACCTGCGCCACTTCTCACTCTTTGATTTGCTCTCCAGAGACTTTACTTTTTTCCATCTCTTTCGACGGCATGTTGTCCTGTTACAAAGCTCAATTTTGTGTATTCTCGAAATTTTCGCCAGATTTTGGCCAATATATCAGGAGAACATGAAGTGGAAAGAGGTATACTAAATTTCAGCTTCAAAGGCATCACCTTAAAGTTGCAAATAAGAGGCGCAGGCCTTTCAAGAGGCGTTCGAAAATTCTGCGTCTCTTCGTTAAACAGTCACTGTCTCGAAACACCTGCGCCACTTCTCGCTCTTTGATTTGCTCTCCAGAGACGTTACTTTGTTCCATCTCTTTCGACGGCATGGTGTCCTGTTACAAAGCTCAATTTTGTGTATTCTCGAAATTTTCGCCAGATTTTGGTCAATATATCAGGAGAAAATGAAGTGGAAAGAGGTATACTAAATTTCAGCTTCAAAGGCATCGCCTTAAAGTTGCAAATAAGAGGCGCAGGCCATTCAAGAGGCGTTCGAAAATTCTGTGTCTCTTCGTTAAACAGTCACTGTCTCGAAACATCTGCGCCACTTCTCGCTCTTTGATTTGCTCTCCAGAGACGTTACTTTGTTCCATCTCTTTCGACGGCATGTTGTCCTGTTACAAAGCACAATTTTGTGTATTATCGAAATTTTCGCCAGATTTTGGCCAATATATCAGGAGAAAATGAAGTGGAAAGAGGTATACTAAATTTCAGCTTCAAAGGCATCACCTTAAAGTTGCAAATAAGAGGCGCAGGCCTTTCAAGAGGCGTTCGAAAATTCTGCGTCTCTTCGTTAAACAGTCACTGTCTCGAAACACCTGCGCCACTTCTCACTCTTTGATTTGCTCTCCAGAGACGTTACTTTTTTCCATCTCTTTCGACGGCATGTTGTCCTGTTACAAAGCCCAATTTTGTGCATTCTGAAAATTTTCGCCAGATTTTGGCCAATATATCAGGAGAACATGAAGTGGAAAGAGGTATACTAAATTTCAGCTTCAAAGGCATCGCCTTAAAGTTGCAAATAAGAGGCGCAGGCCTTTCAAGAGGCGTTCGAAAATTCTGCGTCTCGTTGTTAAACAATCACTGTCTCGAAACACTTGCGCCACTTCTCGCTCTTTGATTTGCTCTCCAGAGACGTTACTTTGTTCCATCTCTTTCGACGGCATATTCTCCTGTTACATAGCCCAATTTTGTGCATTCTGAAAATTTTCGCCAGATTTTGGCCAATATATCAGGAGAAAATGAAGTGGAAAGAGGTATACTAAATTTCAGCTTCAAAGGCATCGCCTTAAAGTTGCAAATATGAGGCGCAGGCCTTTCAAGAGGCGTTCGAAAATTCTGCGTCTCGTTGTTAAACAATCACTGTCTCGAAACACCTGCGCCACTTCTCGCTCTTTGATTTGCTCTCCAGAGACGTTACTTTGTTCCATCTCTTTCGACGGCATGTTGTCCTGTTACAAAGCACAATTTTGTGTATTCTCGAAATTTTCGCCAGGTTTTGGCCAATATATCAGGAGAACATGAAGTCAAAAGAGGTATACTAAATTTCAGCTTCATAGGCATCGCCTTAAAGTTGCAAATCAGAGGCGCAGGCCTTTCAAGAGGCGTTCGAAAATTCTGCGTCGCTTCGTTAAACAGTCACTGTCTCGATACATCTGCGCCACTTCTTGCTCTTTGATTTGCTCTCTGGAGCCGTTACTTTGTGCCATCTCTTTCGACGGCATGTTCTCCTGTTACAAAGCCCAATTTTGTGCATTCTGAAAATTTTCGCCAGATTTTGGCCAATATATCAGGAGAACATGAAGTGGAAAGAGGTATACTAAATTTCAGCTTCAAAGGCATCGCCTTAAAGTTGCAAATAAGAGGCGCAGGCCTTTCAAGAGGCGTTAGAAAATTCTGCGTCTCGTTGTTAAACAATCACTGTCTCGAAACACTTGCGCCACTTCTCGCTCTTTGATTTGCTCTCCAGAGACGTTACTTTGTTCCATCTCTTTCGACGGCATATTCTCCTGTTACAAAGCCCAATTTTGTGCATTCTGAAAATTTTCGCCAGATTTTGGCCAATATATCAGGAGAACATGAAGTGGAAAGAGGTATACTAAATTTCAGCTTCAAAGGCATCGCTTAAAAGTATCAAATCAGAAGCGCAGGCCTTTCAAGAGGCGTTCGAAAATTATGCGACTCTTCGTTAAACAGTCACTGTCTCGAAACATCTGCGCCACTTCTCGCTCATTGATTTGCCATCCGGAGACGTTACTTTGTGCCATCTCTTTCGACGGCATGTTCTCCTGTTACAAAGCCCAATTCTGTGGATTCTGAAAATTTTCGCCAGATTCTGGCCAATATATCAGGAGAAAATGAAGTGGAAAGAGGTATACTAAATTTCAGCTTCAAAGGCATCGCCTTAAAGTTGCAAATAAGAGGCGCAGGCCTTTCAAGAGGCGTTCGAAAATTCTGCGTCTCTTCGTTAATCAGTCACTGTCTCGAAACATCTGCACCACTTCTCACTCTTTGATTTGCTCTCCAGAGACTTTACTTTTTTCCATCTCTTTCGACGGCATGTTGTCCTGTTACAAAGCTCAATTTTGTGTATTCTCGAAATTTTCGCCAGATTTTGGCCAATATATCAGGAGAACATGAAGTGGAAAGAGGTATACTAAATTTCAGCTTCAAAGGCATCACCTTAAAGTTGCAAATAAGAGGCGCAGGCCTTTCAAGAGGCGTTCGAAAATTCTGCGTCTCTTCGTTAAACAGTCACTGTCTCGAAACACCTGCGCCACTTCTCGCTCTTTGATTTGCTCTCCAGAGACGTTACTTTGTTCCATCTCTTTCGACGGCATGGTGTCCTGTTACAAAGCTCAATTTTGTGTATTCTCGAAATTTTCGCCAGATTTTGGTCAATATATCAGGAGAAAATGAAGTGGAAAGAGGTATACTAAATTTCAGCTTCAAAGGCATCGCCTTAAAGTTGCAAATAAGAGGCGCAGGCCATTCAAGAGGCGTTCGAAAATTCTGTGTCTCTTCGTTAAACAGTCACTGTCTCGAAACATCTGCGCCACTTCTCGCTCTTTGATTTGCTCTCCAGAGACGTTACTTTGTTCCATCTCTTTCGACGGCATGTTGTCCTGTTACAAAGCACAATTTTGTGTATTATCGAAATTTTCGCCAGATTTTGGCCAATATATCAGGAGAAAATGAAGTGGAAAGAGGTATACTAAATTTCAGCTTCAAAGGCATCACCTTAAAGTTGCAAATAAGAGGCGCAGGCCTTTCAAGAGGCGTTCGAAAATTCTGCGTCTCTTCGTTAAACAGTCACTGTCTCGAAACACCTGCGCCACTTCTCACTCTTTGATTTGCTCTCCAGAGACGTTACTTTTTTCCATCTCTTTCGACGGCATGTTGTCCTGTTACAAAGCCCAATTTTGTGCATTCTGAAAATTTTCGCCAGATTTTGGCCAATATATCAGGAGAACATGAAGTGGAAAGAGGTATACTAAATTTCAGCTTCAAAGGCATCGCCTTAAAGTTGCAAATAAGAGGCGCAGGCCTTTCAAGAGGCGTTCGAAAATTCTGCGTCTCGTTGTTAAACAATCACTGTCTCGAAACACTTGCGCCACTTCTCGCTCTTTGATTTGCTCTCCAGAGACGTTACTTTGTTCCATCTCTTTCGACGGCATATTCTCCTGTTACATAGCCCAATTTTGTGCATTCTGAAAATTTTCGCCAGATTTTGGCCAATATATCAGGAGAAAATGAAGTGGAAAGAGGTATACTAAATTTCAGCTTCAAAGGCATCGCCTTAAAGTTGCAAATATGAGGCGCAGGCCTTTCAAGAGGCGTTCGAAAATTCTGCGTCTCGTTGTTAAACAATCACTGTCTCGAAACACCTGCGCCACTTCTCGCTCTTTGATTTGCTCTCCAGAGACGTTACTTTGTTCCATCTCTTTCGACGGCATGTTGTCCTGTTACAAAGCACAATTTTGTGTATTCTCGAAATTTTCGCCAGGTTTTGGCCAATATATCAGGAGAACATGAAGTCAAAAGAGGTATACTAAATTTCAGCTTCATAGGCATCGCCTTAAAGTTGCAAATCAGAGGCGCAGGCCTTTCAAGAGGCGTTCGAAAATTCTGCGTCGCTTCGTTAAACAGTCACTGTCTCGATACATCTGCGCCACTTCTTGCTCTTTGATTTGCTCTCTGGAGCCGTTACTTTGTGCCATCTCTTTCGACGGCATGTTCTCCTGTTACAAAGCCCAATTTTGTGCATTCTGAAAATTTTCGCCAGATTTTGGCCAATATATCAGGAGAACATGAAGTGGAAAGAGGTATACTAAATTTCAGCTTCAAAGGCATCGCCTTAAAGTTGCAAATAAGAGGCGCAGGCCTTTCAAGAGGCGTTAGAAAATTCTGCGTCTCGTTGTTAAACAATCACTGTCTCGAAACACTTGCGCCACTTCTCGCTCTTTGATTTGCTCTCCAGAGACGTTACTTTGTTCCATCTCTTTCGACGGCATATTCTCCTGTTACAAAGCCCAATTTTGTGCATTCTGAAAATTTTCGCCAGATTTTGGCCAATATATCAGGAGAACATGAAGTGGAAAGAGGTATACTAAATTTCAGCTTCAAAGGCATCGCTTAAAAGTATCAAATCAGAAGCGCAGGCCTTTCAAGAGGCGTTCGAAAATTATGCGACTCTTCGTTAAACAGTCACTGTCTCGAAACATCTGCGCCACTTCTCGCTCATTGATTTGCCATCCGGAGACGTTACTTTGTGCCATCTCTTTCGACGGCATGTTCTCCTGTTACAAAGCCCAATTCTGTGGATTCTGAAAATTTTCGCCAGATTCTGGCCAATATATCAGGAGAAAATGAAGTGGAAAGAGGTATACTAAATTTCAGCTTCAAAGGCATCGCCTTAAAGTTGCAAATAAGAGGCGCAGGCCTTTCAAGAGGCGTTCGAAAATTCTGCGTCTCTTCGTTAATCAGTCACTGTCTCGAAACATCTGCACCACTTCTCGCTCTTTGATTTGCTCTCCGGAGACGTTACTTTGTTCCATCTCTTTCGACGGCATGTTGTCCTGTTACAAAGCTCAATTTTGTGTATTCTCGAAATTTTCGCCAGATTTTGGTCAATATATCAGGAGAAAATGAAGTGGAAAGAGGTATACTAAATTTCAGCTTCAAAGGCATCGCCTTAAAGTTGCAAATAAGAGGCGCAGGCCTTTCAAGAGGCGTTCGAAAATTCTGCGTCTCTTCGTTAAACAGTCACTGTCTCGAAACATCTGCGCCACTTCTCGCTCTTTGATTTGCTCTCCAGAGACGTTACTTTGTTCCATCTCTTTCGACGGCATGTTGTCGTGTTACAAAGCACAATTTTGTGTATTATCGAAATTTTCGCCAGATTTTGGCCAATATATCAGGAGAAAATGAAGTGGAAAGAGGTATACTAAATTTCAGCTTCAAAGGCATCACCTTAAAGTTGCAAATAAGAGGCGCAGGCCTTTCAAGAGGCGTTCGAAAATTCTGCGTCTCTTCGTTAAACAGTCACTGTCTCGAAACACCTGCGCCACTTCTCACTCTTTGATTTGCTCTCCAGAGACTTTACTTTTTTCCATCTCTTTCGACGGCATGTTGTCCTGTTACAAAGCTCAATTTTGTGTATTCTCGAAATTTTCGCCAGATTTTGGCCAATATATCAGGAGAACATGAAGTGGAAAGAGGTATACTAAATTTCAGCTTCAAAGGCATCGCCTTAAAGTTGCAAATAAGAGGCGCAGGCCTTTCAAGAGGCGTTCGAAAATTCTGCGTCTCGTTGTTAAACAATCACTGTCTCGAAACACTTGCGCCACTTCTCGCTCTTTGATTTGCTCTCCAGAGACGTTACTTTGTTCCATCTCTTTCGACGGCATATTCTCCTGTTACATAGCCCAATTTTGTGCATTCTGAAAATTTTCGCCAGATTTTGGCCAATATATCAGGAGAAAATGAAGTGGAAAGAGGTATACTAAATTTCAGCTTCAAAGGCATCGCCTTAAAGTTGCAAATATGAGGCGCAGGCCTTTCAAGAGGCGTTCGAAAATTCTGCGTCTCGTTGTTAAACAATCACTGTCTCGAAACACCTGCGCCACTTCTCGCTCTTTGATTTGCTCTCCAGAGACGTTACTTTGTTCCATCTCTTTCGACGGCATGTTGTCCTGTTACAAAGCACAATTTTGTGTATTCTCGAAATTTTCGCCAGGTTTTGGCCAATATATCAGGAGAACATGAAGTCAAAAGAGGTATACTAAATTTCAGCTTCATAGGCATCGCCTTAAAGTTGCAAATCAGAGGCGCAGGCCTTTCAAGAGGCGTTCGAAAATTCTGCGTCGCTTCGTTAAACAGTCACTGTCTCGATACATCTGCGCCACTTCTTGCTCTTTGATTTGCTCTCTGGAGCCGTTACTTTGTGCCATCTCTTTCGACGGCATGTTCTCCTGTTACAAAGCCCAATTTTGTGCATTCTGAAAATTTTCGCCAGATTTTGGCCAATATATCAGGAGAACATGAAGTGGAAAGAGGTATACTAAATTTCAGCTTCAAAGGCATCGCCTTATAGTTGCAAATAAGAGGCGCAGGCCTTTCAAGAGGCGTTAGAAAATTCTGCGTCTCGTTGTTAAACAATCACTGTCTCGAAACACTTGCGCCACTTCTCGCTCTTTGATTTGCTCTCCAGAGACGTTACTTTGTTCCATCTCTTTCGACGGCATATTCTCCTGTTACAAAGCCCAATTTTGTGCATTCTGAAAATTTTCGCCAGATTTTGGCCAATATATCAGGAGAACATGAAGTGGAAAGAGGTATACTAAATTTCAGCTTCAAAGGCATCGCTTAAAAGTATCAAATCAGAAGCGCAGGCCTTTCAAGAGGCGTTCGAAAATTATGCGACTCTTCGTTAAACAGTCACTGTCTCGAAACATCTGCGCCACTTCTCGCTCATTGATTTGCCATCCGGAGACGTTACTTTGTGCCATCTCTTTCGACGGCATGTTCTCCTGTTACAAAGCCCAATTCTGTGGATTCTGAAAATTTTCGCCAGATTCTGGCCAATATATCAGGAGAAAATGAAGTGGAAAGAGGTATACTAAATTTCAGCTTCAAAGGCATCGCCTTAAAGTTGCAAATAAGAGGCGCAGGCCTTTCAAGAGGCGTTCGAAAATTCTGCGTCTCTTCGTTAATCAGTCACTGTCTCGAAACATCTGCACCACTTCTCGCTCTTTGATTTGCTCTCCGGAGACGTTACTTTGTGCCATCTCTTTCGACGGCATGTTCTCCTGTTACAAAGCCCAATGATGTGCATTCTGAAAATTTTCGCCAGATTTTGGCCAATATATCAGGAGAAGATGAAGTGGAAAGAGGTATACTAAATTTCAGCTTCAAAGGCATCGCTTAAAAGTATCAAATCAGAAGCGCAGGCCTTTCAAGAGGCGTTCGAAAATTATGCGACTCTTCGTTAAACAGTCACTGTCTCGAAACATCTGCGCCACTTCTCGCTCTTTGATTTGCTCTCCGGAGACATTACTTTGTGCCATCTCTTTCGACGGCATGTTCTCCTGTTACAAAGCCCAATTTTGTGCATTCTGAAAATTTTCGCCAGATTTTGGCCAATATATCAGGAGAAAATGAAGTGGAAAGGGGTATACTAAATTTCAGCTTCAAAGGCATCGCCTTAAAGTTGCAAATAAGAGGCGCAGGCCTTTCAAGAGGCTTTCGAAAATTCTGCGTCTCTTCGTTAAACAGTCACTGTCTCGAAACACCTGCGCCACTTCTCGCTCTTTGATTTGCTCTCCAGAGACGTTACTTTGTTCCATCTCTTTCGACGGCATGTTGTCCTGTTACAAAGCTCAATTTTGTGTATTCTCGAAATTTTCGCCAGATTTTGGTCAATATATCAGGAGAAAATGAAGTGGAAAGAGGTATACTAAATTTCAGCTTCAAAGGCATCGCCTTAAAGTTGCAAATAAGAGGCGCAGGCCTTTCAAGAGGCGTTCGAAAATTCTGCGTCTCTTCGTTAATCAGTCACTGTCTCGAAACATCTGCACCACTTCTCGCTCTTTGATTTGCTCTCCGGAGACGTTACTTTGTGCCATCTCTTTCGACGGCATGTTCTCCTGTTACAAAGCCCAATGATGTGCATTCTGAAAATTTTCGCTAGATTTTGGCCAATATATCAGGAGAACATGAAGTGGAAATAGGTATACTAAATTTCAGCTTCAAAGGCATCGCCTTAAAGTTGCAAATAAGAGGCGCAGGCCTTTCAAGAGGCGTTCGAAAATTCTGCGTCTCTTCGTTAAACAGTCACTGTCTCGAAACACCTGCGCCACTTCTCGCTCTTTGATTTGCTCTCCAGAGACGTTACTTTGTTCCATCTCTTTCGACGGCATGTTCTCCTGTTACAAAGCCCAATTTTGTGCATTCTCGAAATTTTCGCCAGATTTTGGTCAATATATCAGGAGAAAATGAAGTGGAAAGAGGTATACTAAATTTCAGCTTCAAAGGCATCGCCTTAAAGTTGCAAATAAGAGGCGCAGGCCTTTCAAGAGGCGTTCGAAAATTCTGCGTCTCTTCGTTAATCAGTCACTGTCTCGAAACATCTGCGCCACTTCTCGCTCTTTGATTTGCTCTCCGGAGACATTACTTTGTGCCATCTCTTTCGACGGCATGTTCTCCTGTTACAAAGCCCAATTTTGTGCATTCTGAAAATTTTCGCCAGATTTTGGCCAATATATCAGGAGAAGATGAAGTGGAAAGAGGTATACTAAATTTCAGCTTCAAAGGCATCGCTTAAAAGTATCAAATCAGAAGCGCAGGCCTTTCAAGAGGCGTTCGAAAATTATGCGACTCTTCGTTAAACAGTCACTGTCTCGAAACATCTGCGCCACTTCTCGCTCTTTGATTTGCTCTCCGGAGACATTACTTTGTGCCATCTCTTTCGACGGCATGTTCTCCTGTTACAAAGCCCAATTTTGTGCATTCTGAAAATTTTCGCCAGATTTTGGCCAATATATCAGGAGAAAATGAAGTGGAAAGGGGTATACTAAATTTCAGCTTCAAAGGCATCGCCTTAAAGTTGCAAATAAGAGGCGCAGGCCTTTCAAGAGGCGTTCGAAAATTCTGCGTCTCTTCGTTAAACAGTCACTGTCTCGAAACATCTGCGCCACTTCTCGCTCATTGATTTGCCATCCGGAGACGTTACTTTGTGCCATCTCTTTCGACGGCATGTTCTCCTGTTACAAAGCCCAATGATGTGCATTCTGAAAATTTTCGCTAGATTTTGGCCAATATATCAGGAGAACATGAAGTGGAAATAGGTATACTAAATTTCAGCTTCAAAGGCATCGCCTTAAAGTTGCAATTAAGAGGCGCAGGCCTTTCAAGAGGCTTTCGAAAATTCTGCGTCTCTTCGTTAAACAGTCACTGTCTCGAAACACCTGCGCCACTTCTCGCTCTTTGATTTGCTCTCCAGAGACGTTACTTTGTTCCATCTCTTTCGACGGCATGTTGTCCTGTTACAAAGCTCAATTTTGTGTATTCTCGAAATTTTCGCCAGATTTTGGTCAATATATCAGGAGAAAATGAAGTGGAAAGAGGTATACTAAATTTCAGCTTCAAAGGCATCGCCTTAAAGTTGCAAATAAGAGGCGCAGGCCTTTCAAGAGGCGTTCGAAAATTCTGCGTCTCTTCGTTAAACAGTCACTGTCTCGAAACATCTGCGCCACTTCTCGCTCTTTGATTTGCTCTCCAGAGACGTTACTTTGTTCCATCTCTTTCGACGGCATGTTGTCCTGTTACAAAGCACAATTTTGTGTATTATCGAAATTTTCGCCAGATTTTGGCCAATATATCAGGAGAAAATGAAGTGGAAAGAGGTATACTAAATTTCAGCTTCAAAGGCATCACCTTAAAGTTGCAAATAAGAGGCGCAGGCCTTTCAAGAGGCGTTCGAAAATTCTGCGTCTCTTCGTTAAACAGTCACTGTCTCGAAACACCTGCGCCACTTCTCACTCTTTGATTTGCTCTCCAGAGACTTTACTTTTTTCCATCTCTTTCGACGGCATGTTGTCCTGTTACAAAGCTCAATTTTGTGTATTCTCGAAATTTTCGCCAGATTTTGGCCAATATATCAGGAGAACATGAAGTGGAAAGAGGTATACTAAATTTCAGCTTCAAAGGCATCACCTTAAAGTTGCAAATAAGAGGCGCAGGCCTTTCAAGAGGCGTTCGAAAATTCTGCGTCTCTTCGTTAAACAGTCACTGTCTCGAAACACCTGCGCCACTTCTCGCTCTTTGATTTGCTCTCCAGAGACGTTACTTTGTTCCATCTCTTTCGACGGCATGGTGTCCTGTTACAAAGCTCAATTTTGTGTATTCTCGAAATTTTCGCCAGATTTTGGTCAATATATCAGGAGAAAATGAAGTGGAAAGAGGTATACTAAATTTCAGCTTCAAAGGCATCGCCTTAAAGTTGCAAATAAGAGGCGCAGGCCATTCAAGAGGCGTTCGAAAATTCTGTGTCTCTTCGTTAAACAGTCACTGTCTCGAAACATCTGCGCCACTTCTCGCTCTTTGATTTGCTCTCCAGAGACGTTACTTTGTTCCATCTCTTTCGACGGCATGTTGTCCTGTTACAAAGCACAATTTTGTGTATTATCGAAATTTTCGCCAGATTTTGGCCAATATATCAGGAGAAAATGAAGTGGAAAGAGGTATACTAAATTTCAGCTTCAAAGGCATCACCTTAAAGTTGCAAATAAGAGGCGCAGGCCTTTCAAGAGGCGTTCGAAAATTCTGCGTCTCTTCGTTAAACAGTCACTGTCTCGAAACACCTGCGCCACTTCTCACTCTTTGATTTGCTCTCCAGAGACGTTACTTTTTTCCATCTCTTTCGACGGCATGTTGTCCTGTTACAAAGCCCAATTTTGTGCATTCTGAAAATTTTCGCCAGATTTTGGCCAATATATCAGGAGAACATGAAGTGGAAAGAGGTATACTAAATTTCAGCTTCAAAGGCATCGCCTTAAAGTTGCAAATAAGAGGCGCAGGCCTTTCAAGAGGCGTTCGAAAATTCTGCGTCTCGTTGTTAAACAATCACTGTCTCGAAACACTTGCGCCACTTCTCGCTCTTTGATTTGCTCTCCAGAGACGTTACTTTGTTCCATCTCTTTCGACGGCATATTCTCCTGTTACATAGCCCAATTTTGTGCATTCTGAAAATTTTCGCCAGATTTTGGCCAATATATCAGGAGAAAATGAAGTGGAAAGAGGTATACTAAATTTCAGCTTCAAAGGCATCGCCTTAAAGTTGCAAATATGAGGCGCAGGCCTTTCAAGAGGCGTTCGAAAATTCTGCGTCTCGTTGTTAAACAATCACTGTCTCGAAACACCTGCGCCACTTCTCGCTCTTTGATTTGCTCTCCAGAGACGTTACTTTGTTCCATCTCTTTCGACGGCATGTTGTCCTGTTACAAAGCACAATTTTGTGTATTCTCGAAATTTTCGCCAGGTTTTGGCCAATATATCAGGAGAACATGAAGTCAAAAGAGGTATACTAAATTTCAGCTTCATAGGCATCGCCTTAAAGTTGCAAATCAGAGGCGCAGGCCTTTCAAGAGGCGTTCGAAAATTCTGCGTCTCTTCGTTAAACAGTCACTGTCTCGAAACATCTGCGCCACTTCTCGCTCTTTGATTTGCTCTCCGGAGACATTACTTTGTGCCATCTCTTTCGACGGCATGTTCTCCTGTTACAAAGCCCAATTTTGTGCATTCTGAAAATTTTCGCCAGATTTTGGCCAATATATCAGGAGAAAATGAAGTGGAAAGGGGTATACTAAATTTCAGCTTCAAAGGCATCGCCTTAAAGTTGCAAATAAGAGGCGCAGGCCATTCAAGAGGCGTTCGAAAATTCTGTGTCTCTTCGTTAAACAGTCACTGTCTCGAAACATCTGCGCCACTTCTCGCTCTTTGATTTGCTCTCCAGAGACGTTACTTTGTTCCATCTCTTTCGACGGCATGTTGTCCTGTTACAAAGCACAATTTTGTGTATTATCGAAATTTTCGCCAGATTTTGGCCAATATATCAGGAGAAAATGAAGTGGAAAGAGGTATACTAAATTTCAGCTTCAAAGGCATCACCTTAAAGTTGCAAATAAGAGGCGCAGGCCTTTCAAGAGGCGTTCGAAAATTCTGCGTCTCTTCGTTAAACAGTCACTGTCTCGAAACACCTGCGCCACTTCTCACTCTTTGATTTGCTCTCCAGAGACGTTACTTTTTTCCATCTCTTTCGACGGCATGTTGTCCTGTTACAAAGCCCAATTTTGTGCATTCTGAAAATTTTCGCCAGATTTTGGCCAATATATCAGGAGAACATGAAGTGGAAAGAGGTATACTAAATTTCAGCTTCAAAGGCATCGCCTTAAAGTTGCAAATAAGAGGCGCAGGCCTTTCAAGAGGCGTTCGAAAATTCTGCGTCTCGTTGTTAAACAATCACTGTCTCGAAACACTTGCGCCACTTCTCGCTCTTTGATTTGCTCTCCAGAGACGTTACTTTGTTCCATCTCTTTCGACGGCATATTCTCCTGTTACATAGCCCAATTTTGTGCATTCTGAAAATTTTCGCCAGATTTTGGCCAATATATCAGGAGAAAATGAAGTGGAAAGAGGTATACTAAATTTCAGCTTCATAGGCATCGCCTTAAAGTTGCAAATCAGAGGCGCAGGCCTTTCAAGAGGCGTTCGAAAATTCTGCGTCTCTTCGTTAAACAGTCACTGTCTCGATACATCTGCGCCACTTCTTGCTCTTTGATTTGCTCTCTGGAGCCGTTACTTTGTGCCATCTCTTTCGACGGCATGTTCTCCTGTTACAAAGCCCAATTTTGTGCATTCTGAAAATTTTCGCCAGATTTTGGCCAATATATCCGGAGAAGATGAAGTGGAAAGAGGTATACTAAATTTCAGCTTCAAAGGCATCGCTTAAAAGTATCAAATCAGAAGCGCAGGCCTTTCAAGAGGCGTTCGAAAATTATGCGACTCTTCGTTAAACAGTCACTGTCTCGAAACATCTGCGCCACTTCTCGCTCTTTGATTTGCTCTCCGGAGACATTACTTTGTGCCATCTCTTTCGACGGCATGTTCTCCTGTTACAAAGCCCAATTTTGTGCATTCTGAAAATTTTCGCCAGATTTTGGCCAATATATCAGGAGAAAATGAAGTGGAAAGAGGTATACTAAATTTCAGCTTCAAAGGCATCGCCTTAAAGTTGCAAATAAGAGGCGCAGGCCTTTCAAGAGGCGTTCGAAAATTCTGCGTCTCTTCGTTAAACAGTCACTGTCTCGAAACATCTGCGCCACTTCTCGCTCATTGATTTGCTCTCTGGAGACGTTACTTTGTGCCATCTCTTTCGACGGCATGTTCTCCTGTTACAAAGCCCAATTTTGTGCATTCTGAAAATTTTCGCCAGATTTTGGCCAATATATCAGGAGAACATGAAGTGGAAAGAGGTATACTAAATTTCAGCTTCAAAGGCATCGCCTTAAAGTTGCAAATAAGAGGCGCAGGCCTTTCAAGAGGCGTTCGAAAATTCTGCGTCTCGTTGTTAAACAATCACTGTCTCGAAACACTTGCGCCACTTCTCGCTCTTTGATTTGCTCTCCAGAGACGTTACTTTGTTCCATCTCTTTCGACGGCATATTCTCCTGTTACATAGCCCAATTTTGTGCATTCTGAAAATTTTCGCCAGATTTTGGCCAATATATCAGGAGAAAATGAAGTGGAAAGAGGTATACTAAATTTCAGCTTCAAAGGCATCGCCTTAAAGTTGCAAATATGAGGCGCAGGCCTTTCAAGAGGCGTTCGAAAATTCTGCGTCTCGTTGTTAAACAATCACTGTCTCGAAACACCTGCGCCACTTCTCGCTCTTTGATTTGCTCTCCAGAGACGTTACTTTGTTCCATCTCTTTCGACGGCATGTTGTCCTGTTACAAAGCACAATTTTGTGTATTCTCGAAATTTTCGCCAGGTTTTGGCCAATATATCAGGAGAACATGAAGTCAAAAGAGGTATACTAAATTTCAGCTTCATAGGCATCGCCTTAAAGTTGCAAATCAGAGGCGCAGGCCTTTCAAGAGGCGTTCGAAAATTCTGCGTCTCTTCGTTAAACAGTCACTGTCTCGATACATCTGCGCCACTTCTTGCTCTTTGATTTGCTCTCTGGAGCCGTTACTTTGTGCCATCTCTTTCGACGGCATGTTCTCCTGTTACAAAGCCCAATTTTGTGCATTCTGAAAATTTTCGCCAGATTTTGGCCAATATATCAGGAGAAGATGAAGTGGAAAGAGGTATACTAAATTTCAGCTTCAAAGGCATCGCTTAAAAGTATCAAATCAGAAGCGCAGGCCTTTCAAGAGGCGTTCGAAAATTATGCGACTCTTCGTTAAACAGTCACTGTCTCGAAACATCTGCGCCACTTCTCGCTCTTTGATTTGCTCTCCGGAGACATTACTTTGTGCCATCTCTTTCGACGGCATGTTCTCCTGTTACAAAGCCCAATTTTGTGCATTCTGAAAATTTTCGCCAGATTTTGGCCAATATATCAGGAGAAAATGAAGTGGAAAGAGGTATACTAAATTTCAGCTTCAAAGGCATCGCCTTAAAGTTGCAAATAAGAGGCGCAGGCCTTTCAAGAGGCGTTCGAAAATTCTGCGTCTCTTCGTTAAACAGTCACTGTCTCGAAACATCTGCGCCACTTCTCGCTCATTGATTTGCCATCCGGAGACGTTACTTTGTGCCATCTCTTTCGACGGCATGTTGTCCTGTTACAAAGCACAATGATGTGCATTCTGAAAATTTTCGCTAGATTTTGGCCAATATATCAGGAGAACATGAAGTGGAAATAGGTATACTAAATTTCAGCTTCAAAGGCATCGCCTTAAAGTTGCAATTAAGAGGCGCAGGCCTTTCAAGAGGCGTTCGAAAATTCTGCGTCTCTTCGTTAAACAGTCACTGTCTCGATACATCTGCGCCACTTCTTGCTCTTTGATTTGCTCTCTGGAGACGTTACTTTGTGCCATCTCTTTCGACGGCATGTTCTCCTGTTACAAAGCCCAATTTTGTGCATTCTGAAAATTTTCGCCAGATTTTGGCCAATATATCAGGAGAACATAAAGTGGAAAGAGGTATACTAAATTTCAGCTTCAAAGGCATCGCCTTAAAGTTGCAAAAAAGAGGCGCAGGCCTTTCAAGAGGCGTTCGAAAATTCTGCGTCTCTTCGTTAAACAGTCACTGTCTCGATACATCTGCGCCACTTCTTGCTCTTTGATTTGCTCTCTGGAGACGTTACTTTGTGCCATCTGTTTTGACGGCATGTTCTCCTGTTACAAAGCCCAATTTTGTGCATTCTGAAAATTTTCGCCAGATTTTGGCCAATATATCAGGAGAACATGAAGTGGAAAGAGGTATACTAAATTTCAGCTTCAAAGGCATCGCCTTAAAGTTGCAAATAAGAGGCGCAGGCCTCTCAAGAGGCGTTCGAAAATTCTGCGTCTCTTCGTTAAACAGTCACTGTCTCGAAACATCTGCGCCACTTCTCGCTCTTTGATTTGCTCTCCGGAGACATTACTTTGTGCCATCTCTTTCGACGGCATGTTGTCCTGTTACAAAGCTCAATTTTGTGTATTCTCGAAATTTTCGCCAGATTTTGGCCAATATATCAGGAGAACATGAAGTGGAAAGAGGTATACTAAATTTCAGCTTCAAAGGCATCACCTTAAAGTTGCAAATAAGAGGCGCAGGCCTTTCAAGAGGCGTTCGAAAATTCTGCGTCTCTTCGTTAAACAGTCACTGTCTCGAAACACCTGCGCCACTTCTCGCTCTTTGATTTGCTCTCCAGAGACGTTACTTTGTTCCATCTCTTTCGACGGCATGGTGTCCTGTTACAAAGCTCAATTTTGTGTATTCTCGAAATTTTCGCCAGATTTTGGTCAATATATCAGGAGAAAATGAAGTGGAAAGAGGTATACTAAATTTCAGCTTCAAAGGCATCGCCTTAAAGTTGCAAATAAGAGGCGCAGGCCATTCAAGAGGCGTTCGAAAATTCTGTGTCTCTTCGTTAAACAGTCACTGTCTCGAAACATCTGCGCCACTTCTCGCTCTTTGATTTGCTCTCCAGAGACGTTACTTTGTTCCATCTCTTTCGACGGCATGTTGTCCTGTTACAAAGCACAATTTTGTGTATTATCGAAATTTTCGCCAGATTTTGGCCAATATATCAGGAGAAAATGAAGTGGAAAGAGGTATACTAAATTTCAGCTTCAAAGGCATCACCTTAAAGTTGCAAATAAGAGGCGCAGGCCTTTCAAGAGGCGTTCGAAAATTCTGCGTCTCTTCGTTAAACAGTCACTGTCTCGAAACACCTGCGCCACTTCTCACTCTTTGATTTGCTCTCCAGAGACGTTACTTTTTTCCATCTCTTTCGACGTCATGTTGTCCTGTTACAAAGCCCAATTTTGTGCATTCTGAAAATTTTCGCCAGATTTTGGCCAATATATCAGGAGAACATGAAGTGGAAAGAGGTATACTAAATTTCAGCTTCAAAGGCATCGCCTTAAAGTTGCAAATAAGAGGCGCAGGCCTTTCAAGAGGCGTTCGAAAATTCTGCGTCTCGTTGTTAAACAATCACTGTCTCGAAACACTTGCGCCACTTCTCGCTCTTTGATTTGCTCTCCAGAGACGTTACTTTGTTCCATCTCTTTCGACGGCATATTCTCCTGTTACATAGCCCAATTTTGTGCATTCTGAAAATTTTCGCCAGATTTTGGCCAATATATCAGGAGAAAATGAAGTGGAAAGAGGTATACTAAATTTCAGCTTCAAAGGCATCGCCTTAAAGTTGCAAATATGAGGCGCAGGCCTTTCAAGAGGCGTTCGAAAATTCTGCGTCTCGTTGTTAAACAATCACTGTCTCGAAACACCTGCGCCACTTCTCGCTCTTTGATTTGCTCTCCAGAGACGTTACTTTGTTCCATCTCTTTCGACGGCATGTTGTCCTGTTACAAAGCACAATTTTGTGTATTCTCGAAATTTTCGCCAGGTTTTGGCCAATATATCAGGAGAACATGAAGTCAAAAGAGGTATACTAAATTTCAGCTTCATAGGCATCGCCTTAAAGTTGCAAATCAGAGGCGCAGGCCTTTCAAGAGGCGTTCGAAAATTCTGCGTCTCTTCGTTAAACAGTCACTGTCTCGATACATCTGCGCCACTTCTTGCTCTTTGATTTGCTCTCTGGAGCCGTTACTTTGTGCCATCTCTTTCGACGGCATGTTCTCCTGTTACAAAGCCCAATTTTGTGCATTCTGAAAATTTTCGCCAGATTTTGGCCAATATATCAGGAGAAGATGAAGTGGAAAGAGGTATACTAAATTTCAGCTTCAAAGGCATCGCTTAAAAGTATCAAATCAGAAGCGCAGGCCTTTCAAGAGGCGTTCGAAAATTATGCGACTCTTCGTTAAACAGTCACTGTCTCGAAACATCTGCGCCACTTCTCGCTCTTTGATTTGCTCTCCGGAGACATTACTTTGTGCCATCTCTTTCGACGGCATGTTCTCCTGTTACAAAGCCCAATTTTGTGCATTCTGAAAATTTTCGCCAGATTTTGGCCAATATATCAGGAGAAAATGAAGTGGAAAGAGGTATACTAAATTTCAGCTTCAAAGGCATCGCCTTAAAGTTGCAAATAAGAGGCGCAGTCCTTTCAAGAGGCGTTCGAAAATTCTGCGTCTCTTCGTTAAACAGTCACTGTCTCGAAACATCTGCGCCACTTCTCGCTCATTGATTTGCCATCCGGAGACGTTACTTTGTGCCATCTCTTTCGACGGCATGTTGTCCTGTTACAAAGCACAATGATGTGCATTCTGAAAATTTTCGCTAGATTTTGGCCAATATATCAGGAGAACATGAAGTGGAAATAGGTATACTAAATTTCAGCTTCAAAGGCATCGCCTTAAAGTTGCAATTAAGAGGCGCAGGCCTTTCAAGAGGCGTTCGAAAATTCTGCGTCTCTTCGTTAAACAGTCACTGTCTCGATACATCTGCGCCACTTCTTGCTCTTTGATTTGCTCTCTGGAGACGTTACTTTGTGCCATCTCTTTCGACGGCATGTTCTCCTGTTACAAAGCCCAATTTTGTGCATTCTGAAAATTTTCGCCAGATTTTGGCCAATATATCAGGAGAACATAAAGTGGAAAGAGGTATACTAAATTTCAGCTTCAAAGGCATCGCCTTAAAGTTGCAAATAAGAGGCGCAGGCCTTTCAAGAGGCGTTCGAAAATTCTGCGTCTCTTCGTTAAACAGTCACTGTCTCGATACATCTGCGCCACTTCTTGCTCTTTGATTTGCTCTCTGGAGACGTTACTTTGTGCCATCTGTTTTGACGGCATGTTCTCCTGTTACAAAGCCCAATTTTGTGCATTCTGAAAATTTTCGCCAGATTTTGGCCAATATATCAGGAGAACATGAAGTGGAAAGAGGTATACTAAATTTCAGCTTCAAAGGCATCGCCTTAAAGTTGCAAATAAGAGGCGCAGGCCTCTCAAGAGGCGTTCGAAAATTCTGCGTCTCTTCGTTAAACAGTCACTGTCTCGAAACATCTGCGCCACTTCTCGCTCTTTGATTTGCTCTCCGGAGACATTACTTTGTGCCATCTCTTTCGACGGCATGTTCTCCTGTTACAAAGCCCAATTTTGTGCATTCTGAAAATTTTCGCCAGATTTTGGCCAATATATCAGGAGAACATGAAGTGGAAAGAGGTATACTAAATTTCAGCTTCAAAGGCATCGCCTTAAAGTTGCAAATAAGAGGCGCAGGCCTTTCAAGAGGCGTTCGAAAATTCTGCGTCTCTTCGTTAATCAGTCACTGTCTCGAAATATCTGCGCCACTTCTAGCTCTTTGATTTGCTCTCCGGAGACGTTACTTTGTGCCATCTCTTTCGACGGCATGTTCTCCTGTTACAAAGCCCAATTCTGTGGATTCTGAAAATTTTCGCCAGATTTTGGCCAATATATCAGGAGAAAATGAAGTGGAAAGAGGTATACTAAATTTCAGCTTCAAAGGCATCGCCTTAAAATTGCAAATAAGAGGCGCAGGCCTTTCAAGTGGCGTTCGAAAATTCTGCGTCTCTTCGTTAATCAGTCACTGTCTCGAAACATCTGCGCCACTTCTCGCTCTTTGATTTGCTCTCCGGAGACATTACTTTGTGCCATCTCTTTCGACGGCATGTTCTCCTGTTACAAAGCCCAATTTTGTGCATTCTGAAAATTTTCGCCAGATTTTGGCCAATATATCAGGAGAAGATGAAGTGGAAAGAGGTATACTAAATTTCAGCTTCAAAGGCATCGCTTAAAAGTATCAAATCAGAAGCGCAGGCCTTTCAAGAGGCGTTCGAAAATTATGCGACTCTTCGTTAAACAGTCACTGTCTCGAAACATCTGCGCCACTTCTCGCTCATTGATTTGCCATCCGGAGACGTTACTTTGTGCCATCTCTTTCGACGGCATGTTCTCCTGTTACAAAGCCCAATTCTGTGGATTCTGAAAATTTTCGCCAGATTCTGGCCAATATATCAGGAGAAAATGAAGTGGAAAGAGGTATACTAAATTTCAGCTTCAAAGGCATCGCCTTAAAGTTGCAAATAAGAGGCGCAGGCCTTTCAAGAGGCGTTCGAAAATTCTGCGTCTCTTCGTTAATCAGTCACTGTCTCGAAACATCTGCACCACTTCTCGCTCTTTGATTTGCTCTCCGGAGACGTTACTTTGTGCCATCTCTTTCGACGGCATGTTCTCCTGTTACAAAGCCCAATGATGTGCATTCTGAAAATTTTCGCTAGATTTTGGCCAATATATCAGGAGAACATGAAGTGGAAATAGGTATACTAAATTTCAGCTTCAAAGGCATCGCCTTAAAGTTGCAATTAAGAGGCGCAGGCCTTTCAAGAGGCTTTCGAAAATTCTGCGTCTCTTCGTTAAACAGTCACTGTCTCGAAACACCTGCGCCACTTCTCGCTCTTTGATTTGCTCTCCAGAGACGTTACTTTGTGCCATCTCTTTCGACGGCATGTTCTCCTGTTACAAAGCCCAATTTTGTGCATTCTGAAAATTTTCGCCAGATTTTGGCCAATATATCAGGAGAAGATGAAGTGGAAAGAGGTATACTAAATTTCAGCTTCAAAGGCATCGCTTAAAAGTATCAAATCAGAAGCGCAGGCCTTTCAAGAGGCGTTCGAAAATTATGCGACTCTTCGTTAAACAGTCACTGTCTCGAAACATCTGCGCCACTTCTCGCTCTTTGATTTGCTCTCCGGAGACATTACTTTGTGCCATCTCTTTCGACGGCATGTTCTCCTGTTACAAAGCCCAATTTTGTGCATTCTGAAAATTTTCGCCAGATTTTGGCCAATATATCAGGAGAAAATGAAGTGGAAAGGGGTATACTAAATTTCAGCTTCAAAGGCATCGCCTTAAAGTTGCAAGTAAGAGGCGCAGGCCTTTCAAGAGGCGTTCGAAAATTCTGCGTCTCTTCGTTAAACAGTCACTGTCTCGAAACATCTGCGCCACTTCTCGCTCATTGATTTGCCATCCGGAGACGTTACTTTGTGCCATCTCTTTCGACGGCATGTTCTCCTGTTACAAAGCCCAATGATGTGCATTCTGAAAATTTTCGCTAGATTTTGGCCAATATATCAGGAGAAAATGAAGTGGAAAGGGGTATACTAAATTTCAGCTTCAAAGGCATCGCCTTAAAGTTGCAAGTAAGAGGCGCAGGCCTTTCAAGAGGCGTTCGAAAATTCTGCGTCTCTTCGTTAAACAGTCACTGTCTCGAAACATCTGCGCCACTTCTCGCTCATTGATTTGCCATCCGGAGACGTTACTTTGTGCCATCTCTTTCGACGGCATGTTCTCCTGTTACAAAGCCCAATGATGTGCATTCTGAAATTTTCGCTAGATTTTGGCCAATATATCAGGAGAACATGAAGTGGAAATAGGTATACTAAATTTCAGCTTCAAAGGCATCGCCTTAAAGTTGCAATTAAGAGGCGCAGGCCTTTCAAGAGGCGTTCGAAAATTCTGCGTCTCTTCGTTTAAACAGTCACTGTCTCGATACATCTGCGCCACTTCTTGCTCTTTGATTTGCTCTCTGGAGACGTTACTTTGTGCCATCTCTTTCGACGGCATGTTCTCCTGTTACAAAGCCCAATTTTGTGCATTCTGAAAATTTTCGCCAGATTTTGGCCAATATATCAGGAGAACATGAAGTGGAAAGAGGTATACTAAATTTCAGCTTCAAAGGCATCGCCTTAAAGTTGCAAATAAGAGGCGCAGGCCTTTCAAGAGGCGTTCGAAAATTCTGCGTCTCGTTGTTAAACAATCACTGTCTCGAAACACTTGCGCCACTTCTCGCTCTTTGATTTGCTCTCCAGAGACGTTACTTTGTTCCATCTCTTTCGACGGCATATTCTCCTGTTACATAGCCCAATTTTGTGCATTCTGAAAATTTTCGCCAGATTTTGGCCAATATATCAGGAGAAAATGAAGTGGAAAGAGGTATACTAAATTTCAGCTTCAAAGGCATCGCCTTAAAGTTGCAAATATGAGGCGCAGGCCTTTCAAGAGGCGTTCGAAAATTCTGCGTCTCGTTGTTAAACAATCACTGTCTCGAAACACCTGCGCCACTTCTCGCTCTTTGATTTGCTCTCCAGAGACGTTACTTTGTTCCATCTCTTTCGACGGCATGTTGTCCTGTTACAAAGCACAATTTTGTGTATTCTCGAAATTTTCGCCAGGTTTTGGCCAATATATCAGGAGAACATGAAGTCAAAAGAGGTATACTAAATTTCAGCTTCATAGGCATCGCCTTAAAGTTGCAAATCAGAGGCGCAGGCCTTTCAAGAGGCGTTCGAAAATTCTGCGTCTCTTCGTTAAACAGTCACTGTCTCGATACATCTGCGCCACTTCTTGCTCTTTGATTTGCTCTCTGGAGCCGTTACTTTGTGCCATCTCTTTCGACGGCATGTTCTCCTGTTACAAAGCCCAATTTTGTGCATTCTGAAAATTTTCGCCAGATTTTGGCCAATATATCAGGAGAAGATGAAGTGGAAAGAGGTATACTAAATTTCAGCTTCAAAGGCATCGCTTAAAAGTATCAAATCAGAAGCGCAGGCCTTTCAAGAGGCGTTCGAAAATTATGCGACTCTTCGTTAAACAGTCACTGTCTCGAAACATCTGCGCCACTTCTCGCTCTTTGATTTGCTCTCCGGAGACATTACTTTGTGCCATCTCTTTCGACGGCATGTTCTCCTGTTACAAAGCCCAATTTTGTGCATTCTGAAAATTTTCGCCAGATTTTGGCCAATATATCAGGAGAAAATGAAGTGGAAAGAGGTATACTAAATTTCAGCTTCAAAGGCATCGCCTTAAAGTTGCAAATAAGAGGCGCAGGCCTTTCAAGAGGCGTTCGAAAATTCTGCGTCTCTTCGTTAAACAGTCACTGTCTCGAAACATCTGCGCCACTTCTCGCTCATTGATTTGCCATCCGGAGACGTTACTTTGTGCCATCTCTTTCGACGGCATGTTGTCCTGTTACAAAGCACAATGATGTGCATTCTGAAAATTTTCGCTAGATTTTGGCCAATATATCAGGAGAACATGAAGTGGAAATAGGTATACTAAATTTCAGCTTCAAAGGCATCGCCTTAAAGTTGCAATTAAGAGGCGCAGGCCTTTCAAGAGGCGTTCGAAAATTCTGCGTCTCTTCGTTAAA
>NW_027485656.1:0-32975 GCF_050908995.1 Andrena cerasifolii
CGTACCAACGAACAAACGAACCAACGAACCAACGAACCAACGAACCAACGAACCAACGAACCAACGAACCAACGAACCAACGAACCAACGAACCAACGAACCAACGAACCAACGAACAAACGAAACAACGAACCAACGAACCAACGAACCAACGAACAAACGAACCAACGAACCAACGAACCAGCGAACAAACAAACAAACGAACAAACGAACAAACGAACCAACGAACCAACGAACCAACGAACAAACGAACAAAGTAAGAAAGAAACAAAGAAACAAACGTACCAACGAACCAACGAACCAACGAACCAAGGAACCAACGAACCAGCGAACAAACGAACAAACGAGCAAACGAACCAACGAACCAGCGAACAAACGAACAAACGAGCAAACGAACAAACGAACAAACGAACAAACGAACAAACGAACAAACGAACAAAGAAAGAAAGAAACGAAGAAACAAACGAACCAACGAACCAACGAACCAACGAACCAACGAACCAACGAACCAACGAAACAACGAACCAACGAACCAACGAACCAACGAACCAACGAACCAACGAACCAACGAACCAACGAACCAACGAACCAACGAACCAACGAACCAACGAACCAACGAACCAACGAACCAACCAACCAACGAACCAACCAACCAACGAACCAACGAGCCAACGAATCAACGAACCAACGAACCAACGAACCAACGAACCAACGAACCAAGGAACCAGCGAACAAACGAACAAACGAACCAACGAACAAACGAACAAACGAAGAAAGAAAGAAAGAAACAAAGAAACAAACGAACCAACGAACCAACGAACCAACGAACCAACGAACCAACGAACCAACGAACCAACGAACCAACGAACCAACGAACCAACGAACCAACGAACCAACGAACCAACGAACCAACGAACTAACGAACCAACGAACCAACGAACCAACGAGCCAACGAACCAACGAACCAACGAACCAACGAACCAACGAACCAACGAACCAACGAACCAACGAACAAACGAACCAACGAACCAACGAACCAGCGAACAAACAAACAAACGAACAAACGAACAAACGAACCAACGAACCAACGAACCAACGAACCAACGAACAAACGAACAAAGTAAGAAAGAAACAAAGAAACAAACGTACCAACGAACCAACGAACCAACGAACCAACGAACCAACGAACCAACGAACCAACGAACCAACGAACCAACGAACCAACGAACCAACGAACCAACGAACCAACGAACCAACGAACCAACGAACCAACGAAACAGCGAACAAACGAACAAACGAACCAACGAACCAACGAACCAACGAACAAACGAACAAAGACAGAAAGAAACAAAGAAACAAACGAACCAACGAACCAACGAAACAACGAACCAACGAACCAACGAACCAACGAACCAACGAACCAACGAACCAACGAACCAACGAACCAACGAACCAACGAACAAACGAAACAACGAACCAACGAACCAACGAACCAACGAACCAACGAACCAACGAACCAACGAACAAACGAACCAACGAACCAACGAACCAGCGAACAAACAAACAAACGAACAAACGAACAAACGAACCAACGAACCAACGAACCAACGAACCAACGAACAAACGAACAAAGTAAGAAAGAAACAAAGAAACAAACGTACCAACGAACCAACGAACCAACGAACCAACGAACCAACGAACCAACGAACCAACGAACCAACGAACCAACGAACCAACGAACCAACGAACCAACGAACCAACGAACCAACGAACCAACGAACCAACGAAACAGCGAACAAACGAACAAACGAACCAACGAACCAACGAACCAACGAACAAACGAACAAAGACAGAAAGAAACAAAGAAACAAACGAACCAACGAACCAACGAACCAACGAACCAACGAACCAACGAACCAACGAACCAACGAACCAACGAACCAACGAACCGACGAACCAACGAACCAACGAACCAACGAACCATCGAACCAACGAACCAACGAACCAACGAACAAACGAACCAACGAACCAACGAACCAGCGAACAAACAAACAAACGAACAAACGAACAAACGAACCAACGAACCAACGAACCAACGAACCAACGAACAAACGAACAAAGTAAGAAAGAAACAAAGAAACAAACGTACCAACGAACCAACGAACCAACGAACCAACGAACCAACGAACCAACGAACCAACGAACCAACGAACCAACGAACCAACGAACCAACCAACCAACGAACCAACGAGCCAACGAACCAACGAACCAACGAACCAACGAACCAACGAACCAACGAACCAAGGAACCAACGAACCAACGAACCAACGAACCAACGAACCAACGAACCAGCGAACAAACGAACAAACGAGCAAACGAACAAACGAACAAACGAACAAACGAACAAAGTAAGAAAGAAATAAAGAAACAAACGTACCAACGAACAAACGAACCAACGAACCAACGAACCAACGAACCAACGAACCAACGAACCAACGAACCAACGAACCAACGAACCAACGAACCAACGAACCAACGAACCAACGAACAAACGAAACAACGAACCAACGAACCAACGAACCAACGAACAAACGAACCAACGAACCAACGAACCAGCGAACAAACAAACAAACGAACAAACGAACAAACGAACCAACGAACCAACGAACCAACGAACAAACGAACAAAGTAAGAAAGAAACAAAGAAACAAACGTACCAACGAACCAACGAACCAACGAACCAAGGAACCAACGAACCAGCGAACAAACGAACAAACGAGCAAACGAACCAACGAACCAGCGAACAAACGAACAAACGAGCAAACGAACAAACGAACAAACGAACAAACGAACAAACGAACAAACGAACAAAGAAAGAAAGAAACGAAGAAACAAACGAACCAACGAACCAACGAACCAACGAACCAACGAACCAACGAACCAACGAAACAACGAACCAACGAACCAACGAACCAACGAACCAACGAACCAACGAACCAACGAACCAACGAACCAACGAACCAACGAACCAACGAACCAACGAACCAACGAACCAACGAACCAACCAACCAACGAACCAACCAACCAACGAACCAACGAGCCAACGAATCAACGAACCAACGAACCAACGAACCAACGAACCAACGAACCAAGGAACCAGCGAACAAACGAACAAACGAACCAACGAACAAACGAACAAACGAAGAAAGAAAGAAAGAAACAAAGAAACAAACGAACCAACGAACCAACGAACCAACGAACCAACGAACCAACGAACCAACGAACCAACGAACCAACGAACCAACGAACCAACGAACCAACGAACCAACGAACCAACGAACCAACGAACTAACGAACCAACGAACCAACGAACCAACGAGCCAACGAACCAACGATCCAACGAACCAACGAACCAACGAACCAACGAACCAACGAACCAACGAACCAACGAACCAACGAACCAACGAACCAACGAACCAACGAACCAACGAACCAACCAACCAACGAACCAACGAGCCAACGAACCAACGAACCAACGAACCAACGAACCAACGAACCAACGAACCATGGAACCAACGAACCAACGAACCAACGAACCAACGAACCAACGAATCAACGAACCAGCGAACAAACGAACAAACGAGCAAACGAACAAACGAACAAACGAACAAACGAACAAACGAACAAAGAAAGAAAGAAACAAAGAAACAAACGAACCAACGAACCAACGAACCAACGAAACAACGAACCAACGAACCAACGAACCAACGAACCAACGAACCAACGAACCAACGAACCAACCAACCAACGAACCAACGAACCAACGAACCAACGAACCAACGAACCAACGAACCAGCGAACAAACGAACAAACGAGCAAACGAACAAACGAACAAACGAACAAACGAACAAACGAACAAACGAACAAACGAACAAAGAAAGAAACAAAGAAACAAACGAACCAACGAACCAACGAACCAACGAACCAACGAAACAACGAACCAACGAACCAACGAACCAACGAACCAACGAACCAACGAACCAACGAACCAACGAACCAACGAACCAACGAACAAACGAAACAACGAACCAACGAACACAACGAACCAACGAACCAACGAACCAACGAACCAACGAACAAACGAACCAACGAACCAACGAACCAGCGACGAACCAGCGAACAAACAAACAAACGAACAAACGAACAAACGAACCAACGAACCAACGAACCAACGAACCAACGAACCAACGAACCAACGAACCAACGAACAAACGAACCAACGAACCAACGAACCAGCGAACAAACAAACAAACGAACAAACGAACAAACGAACCAACGAACCAACGAACCAACGAACAAACGAACAAAGTAAGAAAGAAACAAAGAAACAAACGTACCAACGAACCAACGAACCAACGAACCAACGAACCAACGAACCAACGAACCAACGAACCAACGAACCAACGAACCAACGAAACAACGAACCAACGAACCAACGAACCAACGAACCAACGAACCAACGAACCAACGAACCAACGAACCAACGAACAAACGAAACAACGAACAAACGAAACAACGAACCAACGAACCAACGAACCAACGAACCAACGAACCAACGAACCAACGAACCAACGAACAAACGAACAAAGTAAGAAAGAAACAAATAAACAAACGTACCAACGAACCAACGAACCAACGAACCAACGAACCAACGAACCAACGAACCAACGAACCAACGAACCAACGAACCAACGAACCAACGAACCAACGAACCAACCAACCAACGAACCAACGAACCAACGAACCAACGAACCAGCGAACAAACGAACAAACGAGCAAACGAACAAACGAACAAACGAACAAACGAACAAAGAAAGAAAGAAACAAAGAAGCAACGAACCAGCGAACAAACGAACAAACGAGCAAACGAACAAACGAACAAACGAACAAACGAACAAAGAAAGAAAGAAACAAAGAAACAAACGAACCAACGAACCAACGAAACAACGAACCAACGAACCAACGAAACAACGAACCAACGAACCAACGAACCAACGAACCAACCAACCAACGAACCAACGAACCAACGAACCAACGAACCAACGAACCAACGAACCAACGAACCAGCGAACAAACGAGCAAACGAAACAACGAACCAACGAACCAACGAACCAACGAACCAACGAACCAACGAACCAACGAACCAACGAACAAACGAACCAACGAACCAACGAACCAGCGAACAAACAAACAAACGAACAAACGAACAAACGAACCAACGAACCAACGAACCAACGAACCAACGAACCAACGAACAAACGAACAAAGTAAGAAAGAAACAAAGAAACAAACGTACCAACGAACCAACGAACCATCGAACCAACGAACCCACGAACCAACGAACCAACGAACCAACGATCCAACGAACCAACGAAACAACGAACCAACGAACCAACGAACCAACGAACCAACGAACCAACGAACCAACGAACCAACGAACCAACGAACCAACGAACAAACGAAACAACGAACAAACGAAACAACGAACCAACGAACCAACGAACCAACTAACCAACGAACCAACGAACCAACGAACCAACGAACAAACGAACAAAGTAAGAAAGAAACAAAGAAACAAACGTACCAACGAACCAACGAACCAACGAACCAACGAACCAACGAACCAACGAACCAACGAACCAACGAACCAACGAACCAACGAACCAACGAACCAACGAACCAACGAACCAACGAACCAACGAACCAACGAACCAACGAACAAACAAAACAACGAACCAACGAACCAACGAACCAACGAACCAACGAACCAACGAACCAACGAACCAACGAACCAACGAACCAACGAACCAACGAACCAACGAACAAACGAACCAACGAACCAACGAACCAACGAACCAACGAACCAACGAACCAACGAACCAACGAACCAACGAACCAGCGAACAATCGTACAAACGAACAAACGAACAAACGAACAAACGAACAAACGAACAAACGAACAAACGAACAAACGCACAAACGAACAAACGAACAAAGAAAGAAAGAAACAAAGAAACAAAGAAACAAACGAACCAACGAACCAACGAACCAACGAACCAACGAACCAACGAACCAACGAACCAACGAACTAACGAACCAACGAACCAACGAACCAACGAACGAACGAACCAACGAACCAACGAACAAACGAACAAAGAAAGAAAGAAACAAAGAAACAAAGAAACAAACGAACCAACGAACCAACGAACCAACGAACCAACGAACCAACGAACCAACGAACCAACGAACTAACGAACCAACGAACCAACGAACCAACGAACGAACGAACCAACGAACCAACGAACCAACGAACAAACGAACCAACGAACCAACGAACCAGCGAACAAACAAACAAACGAACAAACGAACAAACGAACCAACGAACCAACGAACCAACGAACAAACGAACAAAGTAAGAAAGAAACAAACGTACCAACGAACCAACGAACCAACGAACCAACGAACCAACGAACCAACGAACCAACGAACCAACGAACCAACGAACCAACGAACCGACGAACCAACGAACCAACGAACCAACGAACCAACGAACCAACGAACCAACGAACCAACGAACCAACGAACAAACGAACCAACGAACCAACGAACCAGCGAACAAACGAACAAAGTAAGAAAGAAACAAAGAAACAAACGTACCAACGAACCAACGAACCAACGAACCAACGAACCAACGAACCAACGAACCAACGAACCAACGAACCAACGAACCAACGAACAAACGAACCAACGAACCAACGAACCAGCGAACAAACAAACAAACGAACAAACGAACAAACGAACCAACGAACCAACGAACCAACGAACCAACGAACCAACGAACCAACGAACAAACGAACAAAGTAAGAAAGAAACAAAGAAACAAACGTACCAACGAACCAACGAACCAACGAACCAACGAACCAACGAACCAACGAACCAACGAACCAACGAACCAACGAACCAACGAAACAACGAACCAACGAACCAACGAACCAACGAACAAACGAAACAACGAACCAACGAACAAACGAACCAACGAACCAACGAACCAGCGAACAAACAAACAAACGAACAAACGAACAAACGAACCAACGAACCAACGAACCAACGTACAAACGAACAAAGTAAGAAAGAAACAAAGAAACAAACGTACCAACGAACCAACGAACCAACGAAACAACGAACCAACGAACCAACGAACCAACGAACCAACGAACCAACGAACCAACGAACCAACGAACCAACGAACCAACGAACAAACGAAACAACGAACCAACGAACCAACGAACCAACGAACCAACCAACCAACGAACCAACGAACCAACGAACCAACGAACCAACGAACCAACGAACCAACGAACCAACGAACCAACGAACCAACGAACCAACGAACAAACGAACCAACGAACCAACGAACCAGCGAACAAACAAAGAAACGAACAAACGAACAAACGAACAAACGAACCAACGAACCAACGAACCAACGAACAAACGAACAAAGACAGAAAGAAACAAAGAAACAAACGAACCAACGAACCAACGAACCAACGAACCAACGAACCAACGAACCAACGAACCAACGAACCAACGAACCAACGAACCAACGAACCAACGAACCAACGAACCAACGAACCAACGAACCAACGAACCAACGAACCAACGAACCAACGAACCAACGAACCAACGAACCAACGAACCAACGAACCAACGAACCAACGAACCGACGAACCAACGAACCAACGAACCAACGAACCAACGAACCAACGAACCAACGAACCAACGAACCAACGAACAAACGAACCAACGAACCAACGAACCAGCGAACAAACGAACAAAGTAAGAAAGAAACAAAGAAACAAACGTACCAACGAACCAACGAACCAACGAACCAACGAACCAACGAACCAACGAACCAACGAACCAACGAACCAACGAACAAACGAACCAACGAACCAACGAACCAGCGAACAAACAAACAAACGAACAAACGAACAAACGAACCAACGAACCAACGAACCAACGAACCAACGAACCAACGAACCAACGAACCAACGAACCAACGAACCAACGAACCAACGAACCAACGAACCAACGAACAAACGAACCAACGAACCAACGAACCAACGAACCAACGAACCAACGAACCAACGAACCAACGAACCAACGAACCAGCGAACAATCGTACAAACGAACAAACGAACAAACGAACAAACGAACAAACGAACAAACGAACAAACGAACAAACGCACAAACGAACAAACGAACAAAGAAAGAAAGAAACAAAGAAACAAAGAAACAAACGAACCAACGAACCAACGAACCAACGAACCAACGAACCAACGAACCAACGAACCAACGAACTAACGAACCAACGAACCAACGAACCAACGAACGAACGAACCAACGAACCAACGAACAAACGAACAAAGAAAGAAAGAAACAAAGAAACAAAGAAACAAACGAACCAACGAACCAACGAACCAACGAACCAACGAACCAACGAACCAACGAACCAACGAACTAACGAACCAACGAACCAACGAACCAACGAACGAACGAACCAACGAACCAACGAACCAACGAACAAACGAACCAACGAACCAACGAACCAGCGAACAAACAAACAAACGAACAAACGAACAAACGAACCAACGAACCAACGAACCAACGAACAAACGAACAAAGTAAGAAAGAAACAAACGTACCAACGAACCAACGAACCAACGAACCAACGAACCAACGAACCAACGAACCAACGAACCAACGAACCAACGAACCAACGAACCGACGAACCAACGAACCAACGAACCAACGAACCAACGAACCAACGAACCAACGAACCAACGAACCAACGAACAAACGAACCAACGAACCAACGAACCAGCGAACAAACGAACAAAGTAAGAAAGAAACAAAGAAACAAACGTACCAACGAACCAACGAACCAACGAACCAACGAACCAACGAACCAACGAACCAACGAACCAACGAACCAACGAACCAACGAACAAACGAACCAACGAACCAACGAACCAGCGAACAAACAAACAAACGAACAAACGAACAAACGAACCAACGAACCAACGAACCAACGAACCAACGAACCAACGAACCAACGAACAAACGAACAAAGTAAGAAAGAAACAAAGAAACAAACGTACCAACGAACCAACGAACCAACGAACCAACGAACCAACGAACCAACGAACCAACGAACCAACGAACCAACGAACCAACGAAACAACGAACCAACGAACCAACGAACCAACGAACAAACGAAACAACGAACCAACGAACAAACGAACCAACGAACCAACGAACCAGCGAACAAACAAACAAACGAACAAACGAACAAACGAACCAACGAACCAACGAACCAACGTACAAACGAACAAAGTAAGAAAGAAACAAAGAAACAAACGTACCAACGAACCAACGAACCAACGAAACAACGAACCAACGAACCAACGAACCAACGAACCAACGAACCAACGAACCAACGAACCAACGAACCAACGAACCAACGAACAAACGAAACAACGAACCAACGAACCAACGAACCAACGAACCAACCAACCAACGAACCAACGAACCAACGAACCAATGAACCAACGAACCAACGAACCAACGAACCAACGAACCAACGAACCAACGAACCAACGAACAAACGAACCAACGAACCAACGAACCAGCGAACAAACAAAGAAACGAACAAACGAACAAACGAACAAACGAACCAACGAACCAACGAACCAACGAACAAACGAACAAAGACAGAAAGAAACAAAGAAACAAACGAACCAACGAACCAACGAACCAACGAACCAACGAACCAACGAACCAACGAACCAACGAACCAACGAACCAACGAACCAACGAACCAACGAACCAACGAACCAACGAACCAACGAACCAACGAACCAACGAACCAACGAACCAACGAACCAACGAACCAACGAACCAACGAACCAACGAACCAACGAACCGACGAACCAACGAACCAACGAACCAACGAACCAACGAACCAACGAACCAACGAACCAACGAACCAACGAACAAACGAACCAACGAACCAACGAACCAGCGAACAAACGAACAAAGTAAGAAAGAAACAAAGAAACAAACGTACCAACGAACCAACGAACCAACGAACCAACGAACCAACGAACCAACGAACCAACGAACCAACGAACCAACGAACAAACGAACCAACGAACCAACGAACCAGCGAACAAACAAACAAACGAACAAACGAACAAACGAACCAACGAACCAACGAACCAACGAACCAACGAACCAACGAACCAACGAACAAACGAACAAAGTAAGAAAGAAACAAAGAAACAAACGTACCAACGAACCAACGAACCAACGAACCAACGAACCAACGAACCAACGAACCAACGAACCAACGAACCAACGAACCAACGAAACAACGAACCAACGAACCAACGAACCAACGAACAAACGAAACAACGAACCAACGAACAAACGAACCAACGAACCAACGAACCAGCGAACAAACAAACCAACGAACCAACGAACAAACGAACCAACGAACCAACGAACCAGCGAACAAACGAACAAAGTAAGAAAGAAACAAAGAAACAAACGTACCAACGAACCAACGAACCAACGAACTAACGAACCAACGAACCAACGAACCAACGAACCAACGAACCAACGAACAAACGAACCAACGAACCAACGAACCAGCGAACAAACAAACAAACGAACAAACGAACAAACGAACCAACGAACCAACGAACCAACGAACCAACGAACCAACGAACCAACGAACAAACGAACAAAGTAAGAAAGAAACAAAGAAACAAACGTACCAACGAACCAACGAACCAACGAACCAACGAACCAACGAACCAACGAACCAACGAACCAACGAACCAACGAACCAACGAAACAACGAACCAACGAACCAACGAACCAACGAACAAACGAAACAACGAACCAACGAACAAACGAACCAACGAACCAACGAACCAGCGAACAAACAAACAAACGAACAAACGAACAAACGAACCAACGAACCAACGAACCAACGTACAAACGAACAAAGTAAGAAAGAAACAAAGAAACAAACGTACCAACGAACCAACGAACCAACGAAACAACGAACCAACGAACCAACGAACCAACGAACCAACGAACCAACGAACCAACGAACCAACGAACCAACGAACCAACGAACAAACGAAACAACGAACCAACGAACCAACGAACCAACGAACCAACCAACCAACGAACCAACGAACCAACGAACCAACGAACCAACGAACCAACGAACCAACGAACCAACGAACCAACGAACCAACGAACCAACGAACCAACGAACCAACGAACAAACGAAACAACGAACCAACGAACAAACGAACCAACGAACCAACGAACCAGCGAACAAACAAACAAACGAACAAACGAACAATCGAACCAACGAACCAACGAACCAACGAACAAACGAACAAAGTAAGAAAGAAACAAAGAAACAAACGTACCAACGAACCAACGAACCAACGAAACAACGAACCAACGAACCAACGAACCAACGAACCAACGAACCAACGAACCAACGAACCAACGAACCAACGAACCAACGAACCAACGAACCAACGAACAAACGAAACAACGAACCAACGAACCAACGAACCAACGAACCAACGAACCAACGAACCAACGAACAAACGAACCAACGAACCAACGAACCAGCGAACAAACAAAGAAACGAACAAACGAACAAACGAACAAACGAACCAACGAACCAACGAACCAACGAACAAACGAACAAAGACAGAAAGAAACAAAGAAACAAACGAACCAACGAACCAACGAACCAACGAACCAACGAACCAACGAACCAACGAACCAACGAACCAACGAACCAACGAACCAACGAACCAACGAACCAACGAACCAACGAACCAACGAACCAACGAACCGACGAACCAACGAACCAACGAACCAACGAACCAACGAACCAACGAACCAACGAACCAACGAACAAACGAACCAACGAACCAACGAACCAACGAACAAACAAACAAACGAACAAACGAACAAACGAACAAACGAACCAACGAACCAACGAACCAACGAACAAACGAACAAAGTAAGAAAGAAACAAAGAAACAAACGTATCAACGAACCAACGAAACAACGAACCAACGAACCAACGAACCAACGAACCAACGAACCAACGAACCATTCAACCAACGAACCAACGAGCCAACGAACCAACGAACCAACGAACCAACGAACCAACGAACCAACGAACCAAGGAACCAACGAACCAACGAACCAACGAACCAACGAACCAACGAACCAGCGAACAAACGAACAAACGAGCAAACGAACAAACGAACAAACGAACAAACGAACAAAGTAAGAACGAAATAAAGAAACAAACGTACCAACGAACAAACGAACCAACGAAACAACGAACCAACGAACAAACGAACCAACGAACCAACGAACCAACGAACCAACGAACCAACGAACCAACGAACCAACGAACCAACGAACCAACGAACAAACGAAACAACGAACCAACGAACCAACGAACCAACGAACAAACGAACCAACGAACCAACGAACCAGCGAACAAACAAACAAACGAACAAACGAACCAACGAACCAACGAACCAACGAACCAACGAACAAACGAACAAAGTAAGAAAGAAACAAAGAAACAAACGTACCAACGAACCAACGAACCAACGAACCAAGGAACCAACGAACCAGCGAACAAACGAACAAAGAAAGAAAGAAACGAAGAAACAAACGAACCAACGAACCAACGAACCAACGAACCAACGAACCAACGAAACAACGAACCTACGAACCAACGAACCAACGAACCAACGAACCAACGAACCAACGAACCAACGAACCAACGACCAAACGAACAAGCGAACAAACGAACAAAGAAAGAAAGAAACAAAGAAACAAAGAAACAAACGAACCAACGAACCAACGAACCAACGAACCAACGAACCAACGAACCAACGAACCAACGAACCAGCGAACAAACGAACAAACGAGCAAACGAACAAACGAACAAACGAACAAACGAACAAACGAACAAAGAAAGAAAGAAACAAAGAAACCAACGAACCAACGAACCAACGAACCAACGAACCAACGAACCAACGAACCAGCGAACAAACGAACAAACGAACAAACGAACAAAGAAAGAAAGAAAGAAACAAAGAAACAAAGAAACAAACGAACCAACGAACCAACGAACCAACGAACAAACGAACCAACGAACCAACGATCCAACGAACCAACGAACCAACGAACCAACGAACCAACGAACCAACGAACCAACGAACCAACGAACCAACGAACCAACGAACCAACGAACCAACGAACCAACGAACCAACGAACCAACGAACCAACGAACCAACGAACCAACGAACCAACGAACCAACGAACCAACGAACCAACGAACCAACGAACCAACGAACCAACGAACCAACGAACCAACGAACCAGCGAACAAACGAACAAACGAGCAAACGAACAAACGAACAAACGAACAAACGAACAAAGAAAGAAAGAAACAAAGAAACAAACGAACCAACGAACCAACGAACCAACGAACCAACGAACCAACGAACCAACGAACAAACGAACAAACGAACAATCGAACAAACGAACCAACGAACCAACGACCAAACGAACAAGCGAACAAACGAACAAAGAAAGAAAGAAACAAAGAAACAAAGAAACAAACGAACCAACGAACCAACGAACCAACGAACCAACGAACCAACGAACCAACGAACCAACGAACCAGCGAACAAACGAACAAACGAGCAAACGAACAAACGAACAAACGAACAAACGAACAAAGAAAGAAAGAAACAAAGAAACCAACGAACCAACGAACCAACGAACCAACGAACCAACGAACCAACGAACCAACGAACCAACGAACCAACGAACCAACGAACCAACGAACCAACGAACCAACGAACCAACGAACCAACGAACCAACGAACCAACGAACCAACGAGCCAACGAACCAACGAACCAACGAACCAACGAACCAACGAACCAACGAACCAACGAACCAGCGAACAAACGAACAAACGAACAAACGAACAAAGAAAGAAAGAAACAAAGAAACAAACGAACCAACGAACCAACGAACCAACGAACCAACGAACAAACGAACAAACGAACCAACGAACCAACGAACAAACGAACAAACGAACAAACGAACAAACGAACCAACGAACAAACGAACAAACGAACAAACGAACAAACGAACAAACGAACCAACGAACAAACGAACAAAGAAAGAAAGAAACAAAGAAACAAACGAACCAACGAACCAACGAACCAACGAACCAACGAACCAACGAACCAACGAACCAACGAACCAACGAACCAACGAACCAACGAACCAGCGAACAAACGAAAAAACGAACAAACGAAAAAACGAACAAACGAACCAACGAACCAACGAACAAACGAACAAACGAACAAACGAACAAAGAAAGAAAGAAACAAAGAAACAAAGAAACAAACGAACCAACGAACCAACGAACCAACGAACCAACGAAACAACGAACCAACGAACCAACGAACCAGCGAACAAACGAACAAACGAGCAAACGAACAAACGAACAAACGAACAAACGAACAAAGAAAGAAAGAAACAAAGAAACCAACGAACCAACGAACCAACGAACCAACGAACCAACGAACCAACGAACCAACGAACCAACGAACCAACGAACCAACGAACCAACGAACCAACGAACCAACGAACCAACGAACCAACGAACCAACGAACCAACGAACCAACGAACCAACGAACCAACGAACCAACGAACCAACGAACCAACGAACCAACGAACCAACGAACCAACGAACCAACGAACCAGCGAACAAACGAACAAACGAACAAACGAACAAAGAAAGAAAGAAACAAAGAAACAAACGAACCAACGAACCAACGAACCAACGAACCAACGAACAAACGAACAAACGAACCAACGAACCAACGAACAAACGAACAAACGAACAAACGAACAAACGAACCAACGAACAAACGAACAAACGAACAAACGAACAAACGAACAAACGAACCAACGAACAAACGAACAAAGAAAGAAAGAAACAAAGAAACAAACGAACCAACGAACCAACGAACCAACGAACCAACGAACCAACGAACCAACGAACCAACGAACCAACGAACCAACGAACCAACGAACCAGCGAACAAACGAACAAACGAACAAACGAAAAAACGAACAAACGAACCAACGAACCAACGAACAAACGAACAAACGAACAAACGAACCAACGAACCAACGACCAAACGAACAAGCGAACAAACGAACAAAGAAAGAAAGAAACAAAGAAACAAAGAAACAAACGAACCAACGAACCAACGAACCAACGAACCAACGAACCAACGAACCAACGAACCAACGAACCAGCGAACAAACGAACAAACGAGCAAACGAACAAACGAACAAACGAACAAACGAACAAACGAACAAAGAAAGAAAGAAACAAAGAAACCAACGAACCAACGAACCAACGAACCAACGAACCAACGAACCAACGAACCAGCGAACAAACGAACAAACGAACAAACGAACAAAGAAAGAAAGAAAGAAACAAAGAAACAAACGAACCAACGAACCAACGAACCAACGAACAAACGAACCAACGAACCAACGATCCAACGAACCAACGAACCAACGAACCAACGAACCAACGAACCAACGAACCAACGAACCAACGAACCAACGAACCAACGAACCAACGAACCAACGAACCAACGAACCAACGAACCAACGAACCAACGAACCAACGAACCAACGAACCAACGAACCAACGAACCAACGAACCAACGAACCAACGAACCAACGAACCAACGAACCAGCGAACAAACGAACAAACGAGCAAACGAACAAACGAACAAACGAACAAACGAACAAAGAAAGAAAGAAACAAAGAAACAAACGAACCAACGAACCAACGAACCAACGAACCAACGAACCAACGAACCAACGAACAAACGAACAAACGAACAATCGAACAAACGAACCAACGAACCAACGACCAAACGAACAAGCGAACAAACGAACAAAGAAAGAAAGAAACAAAGAAACAAAGAAACAAAGAAACAAACGAACCAACGAACCAACGAACCAACGAACCAACGAACCAACGAACCAACGAACCAACGAACCAGCGAACAAACGAACAAACGAGCAAACGAACAAACGAACAAACGAACAAACGAACAAAGAAAGAAAGAAACAAAGAAACCAACGAACCAACGAACCAACGAACCAACGAACCAACGAACCAACGAACCAACGAACCAACGAACCAACGAACCAACGAACCAACGAACCAACGAACCAACGAACCAACGAACCAACGAACCAACGAACCAACGAACCAACGAACCAACGAACCAACGAGCCAACGAACCAACGAACCAACGAACCAACGAACCAACGAACCAACGAACCAACGAACCAGCGAACAAACGAACAAACGAACAAACGAACAAAGAAAGAAAGAAACAAAGAAACAAACGAACCAACGAACCAACGAACCAACGAACCAACGAACAAACGAACAAACGAACCAACGAACCAACGAACAAACGAACAAACGAACAAACGAACAAACGAACCAACGAACAAACGAACAAACGAACAAACGAACAAACGAACAAACGAACCAACGAACAAACGAACAAAGAAAGAAAGAAACAAAGAAACAAACGAACCAACGAACCAACGAACCAACGAACCAACGAACCAACGAACCAACGAACCAACGAACCAACGAACCAACGAACCAACGAACCAGCGAACAAACGAAAAAACGAACAAACGAAAAAACGAACAAACGAACCAACGAACCAACGAACAAACGAACAAACGAACAAACGAACAAAGAAAGAAAGAAACAAAGAAACAAAGAAACAAACGAACCAACGAACCAACGAACCAACGAACCAACGAAACAACGAACCAACGAACCAACGAACCAGCGAACAAACGAACAAACGAGCAAACGAACAAACGAACAAACGAACAAACGAACAAAGAAAGAAAGAAACAAAGAAACCAACGAACCAACGAACCAACGAACCAACGAACCAACGAACCAACGAACCAACGAACCAACGAACCAACGAACCAACGAACCAACGAACCAACGAACCAACGAACCAACGAACCAACGAACCAACGAACCAACGAACCAACGAACCAACGAACCAACGAACCAACGAACCAACGAACCAACGAACCAACGAACCAACGAACCAACGAACCAACGAACCAACGAACCAGCGAACAAACGAACAAACGAACAAACGAACAAAGAAAGAAAGAAACAAAGAAACAAACGAACCAACGAACCAACGAACCAACGAACCAACGAACAAACGAACAAACGAACCAACGAACCAACGAACAAACGAACAAACGAACAAACGAACAAACGAACCAACGAACAAACGAACAAACGAACAAACGAACAAACGAACAAACGAACAAACGAACCAACGAACAAACGAACAAAGAAAGAAAGAAACAAAGAAACAAACGAACCAACGAACCAACGAACCAACGAACCAACGAACCAACGAACCAACGAACCAACGAACCAACGAACCAACGAACCAGCGAACAAACGAAAAAACGAACAAACGAAAAAACGAACAAACGAACCAACGAACCAACGAACAAACGAACAAACGAACAAACGAACAAAGAAAGAAAGAAACAAAGAAACAAACGAACCAACGAACCAACGAACCAACGAACCAACGAACCAACGAACCAACGAACCAACGAACCAACGAACCAACGAACCAACGAACCAACGAACCAACGAACCAACGAACCAACGAACCAACGAACCAACGAACCAACGAACCAACGAACCAACGAACCAACGAACCAACGAACCAACGAACCAACGAACCAACGAACCAACGAACCAAAGAACCAACGAACCAACGAACCAACGAACCAAAGAACCAGCGAACCAACGAACCAACGAACCAACGAACCGACGAACCAACGAACCAGCGAACAAACGAACAAACGAACAAATGAACAAACGAACAAACGAACAAACGAACAAACGAACCAACGAACAAACGAACAAACGAACAAACGAACAAACGAACAAAGAAAGAAAGAAACAAAGAAACAAACGAACCAACGAACCAACGAACCAACGAACAAACGAACAAACGAACAAACGAACAAACGAACAAACGAACAAACGAACAAACGAACAAAGAAAGAAAGAAACAAAGAAACAAACGAACCAAGGAACCAACGAACCAGCGAACAAACGAACAAACGAACACACAATCCAACGAACCAACGAACCAACGAACAAACGAACAAACGAACAAAGAAAGAAAGAAACAAAGAAAAAAAGAACCAACGAACCAACGAACCAACGAACCAACGAACCAACGAACCAACGAACCAACGTACCAACGAACCAGCGAACAAACGAACAAACGAGCAAACGAACAAACGAACAAACGAACAAACGAACAAAGAAAGAAAGAAACAAAGAAACAAACGAACCAACGAACCAACGAACCAACGAACCAACGAACCAACGAACCAACGAACCAACGAACCAACGAACCAGCGAACAAACGAACAAACGAACAAACGAACAAAGAAAGGAAGAAACAAAGAAACAAACGAACCAACGAACCAACGAACCAACGAACCAACGAACCAACGAACCAACGAACCAACGAACCAGCGAACAAACGAACAAAGAAAGAAAGAAACAAAGAAACAAACGAACCAACGAACCAACGAACCAACGAACCAACGAACCAGCGAACAAACGAACCAACGAACCAACGAACCAACGAACCAACGAACCAACGAACCAACGAACCAACGAACCAACGAACCAACGAACCAACGAACCAACGAACCAACGAACCAACGAACCAACGAACCAACGAACCAACGAACCAACGAACCAACGAACCAACGAACCAACGAACCAACGAACCAACGAACCAACGAACCAACGAACCAACGAACCAACGAACCAACGAACCAACGAACCAACGAACCAACGAACCAACGAACCAACGAACCAACGAACCAACGAACCAACGAACCAACGAACCAACGAACCAACGAACCAACGAACCAACGAACCAACGAACCAACGAACCAACGAACCAACGAACCAACGAACCAGCGAACAAACGAACAAACGAACAAACGAACAAACGAACCAACGAACCAACGAACCAACGAACCAACGAACCAACGAACCAACGAACCAACGAACCAACGAACCAACGAACCAGCGAACAAACGAACAAACGAACAAAGAAAGAAAGAAACAAAGAAACAAACGAACCAACGAACCAACGAACCAACGAATCAACGAACCAACGAACCAACGAACCAACGAACCAACGAACCAGCGAACCAACGAACCAACGAACCAACGAACCTACGAACCAACGAACCAACGAACCAACGAACCAACGAACCAACGAACCAACGAACCAACGAACCAACGAACCAACGAACCAACGAACCAACGAACCAACGAACCAACGAACCAACGAACCAACGAACCAACGAACCAACGAACCAACGAACCAACGAACCAACGAACCAACGAACCAACGAACCAACGAACCAACGAACCAACGAACCAACGAACCAACGAACCAACGAACCAACGAACCAGCGAACAAACGAACCAACGAACCAACGAACCAACGAACCAACGAACCAACGAACCAACGAACCAACGAACCAACGAACCAACGAACCAACGAACCAACGAACCAACGAACCAACGAACCAGCGAACAAACGAACAAACGAGCAAACGAACAAACGAACAAACGAACAAACGAACAAAGAAAGAAAGAAACAAAGAAACGAACCAACGAACCAACGAACCAACGAACCAACGAACCAACGAACCAACGAACCAACGAACCAGCGAACAAGCGAACAAACGAACAAACGAACAAAGAAAGAAAGAAACAAAGAAACAAACGAACCAACGAACCAACGAACCAACGAACAAACGAACAAACGAACAAACGAACAAACGAACAAACGAACAAACGAACAAAGAAAGAAAGAAACAAAGAAACAAACGAACCAACGAACCAACGAACCAGCGAACAAACGAACAAACGAACACACAATCCAACGAACCAACGAACCAATGAACAAACGAACAAACGAACAAAGAAAGAAAGAAACAAAGAAAAAAACGAACCAACGAACCAACGAACCAACGAACCAACGAAACAACGAACCAACGAACCAACGAACCAACGAACCAACGAACCAACGAACCAACGAACCAGCGAACAAACGAACAAACGAACCAACGAACCAACGAACCAGCGAACAAACGAACAAACGAGCAAACGAACAAACGAACAAACGAACAAACGAACAAAGAAAGAAAGAAACAAAGAAACAAACGAACCATCGAACCAACGAACCAACGAACCAACGAACCAACGAACAAACGAACAAACGAACAAACGAACAAAGAAACAAACGAACCAACGAACCAACGAACCAACGAACCAACGAACCAACGAACCAACGAACCAACGAACCAACGAACCAACGAACCAACGAACCAGCGAACAAACGAACAAACGAGCAAACGAACAAACGAACAAACGAACAAACGAACAAAGAAAGAAAGAAACAAAGAAACAAACGAACCAACGAACCAACGAACCAACGAACCAACGAACCAACGAACAAACGAACAAACGAACAATCGAACAAACGAACCAACCAACCAACGACCAAACGAACAAGCGAACAAACGAACAAAGAAAGAAAGAAACAAAGAAACAAAGAAACAAACGAACCAACGAACCAACGAACCAACGAACCAGCGAACAAACGAACAAACGAGCAAACGAACAAACGAACAAACGAACAAACGAACAAAGAAAGAAAGAAACAAAGAAACCAACGAACCAACGAACCAACGAACCAACGAACCAACGAACCAACGAACCAACGAACCAACGAACCAACGAACCAACGAACCAACGAACCAACGAACCAACGAACCAACGAACCAGCGAACAAACGAACAAACGAACAAACGAACAAAGAAAGAAAGAAAGAAACAAAGAAACAAACGAACCAACGAACCAACGAACCAACGAACAAACGAACAAACGAACAAACGAACAAACGAACAAACGAACAAACGAACAAACGAACAAAGAAAGAAAGAAACAAAGAAACAAACGAACCAACGAACCAACGAACCAGCGAACAAACGAACAAACGAACACACAATCCAACGAACCAACGAACCAACGAACAAACGAACAAACGAACAAAGAAAGAAAGAAACAAAGAAAAAAAGAACCAACGAACCAACGAACCAACGAACCAACGAACCAACGAACCAACGAACCAACGTACCAACGAACCAGCGAACAAACGAACAAACGAGCAAACGAACAAACGAACAAACGAACAAACGAACAAACGAACAAAGAAAGAAAGAAACAAAGAAACAAACGAACCAAGGAACCAACGAACCAACGAACCAACGAACCAACGAACCAACGAACCAACGAACCAACGAACCAACGAACCAACGAACCAACGAACCAACGAACCAACGAACCAGCGAACAAACGAACCAACGAACCAACGAACCAACGAACCAACGAACCAACGAACCAACGAACCAACGAACCAACGAACCAACGAACCAACGAACCAACGAACCAACGAACCAACGAACCAGCGAACAAACGAACAAACGAGCAAACGAACAAACGAACAAACGAACAAACGAACAAAGAAAGAAAGAAACAAAGAAACGAACCAACGAACCAACGAACCAACGAACCAACGAACCAACGAACCAACGAACCAACGAACCAGCGAACAAGCGAACAAACGAACAAACGAACAAAGAAAGAAAGAAACAAAGAAACAAACGAACCAACGAACCAACGAACCAACGAACAAACGAACAAACGAACAAACGAACAAACGAACAAACGAACAAACGAACAAAGAAAGAAAGAAACAAAGAAACAAACGAACCAACGAACCAACGAACCAGCGAACAAACGAACAAACGAACACACAATCCAACGAACCAACGAACCAACGAACAAACGAACAAACGAACAAAGAAAGAAAGAAACAAAGAAAAAAACGAACCAACGAACCAACGAACCAACGAACCAACGAAACAACGAACCAACGAACCAACGAACCAACGAACCAACGAACCAACGAACCAACGAACCAGCGAACAAACGAACAAACGAACCAACGAACCAACGAACCAGCGAACAAACGAACAAACGAGCAAACGAACAAACGAACAAACGAACAAACGAACAAAGAAAGAAAGAAACAAAGAAACAAACGAACCATCGAACCAACGAACCAACGAACCAACGAACCAACGAACAAACGAACAAACGAACAAACGAACAAAGAAAGAAAGAAACGAAGAAACAAACGAACCAACGAACCAACGAACCAACGAACCAACGAACCAACGAACCAACGAACCAACGAACCAACGAACCAACGAACCAACGATCCAGCGAACAAACGAACAAACGAGCAAACGAACAAACGAACAAACGAACAAACGAACAAAGAAAGAAAGAAACAAAGAAACAAACGAACCAACGAACCAACGAACCAACGAACCAACGAACCAACGAACAAACGAACAAACGAACAATCGAACAAACGAACCAACCAACCAACGACCAAACGAACAAGCGAACAAACGAACAAAGAAAGAAAGAAACAAAGAAACAAAGAAACAAACGAACCAACGAACCAACGAACCAACGAACCAGCGAACAAACGAACAAACGAGCAAACGAACAAACGAACAAACGAACAAACGAACAAAGAAAGAAAGAAACAAAGAAACCAACGAACCAACGAACCAACGAACCAACGAACCAACGAACCAACGAACCAACGAACCAACGAACCAACGAACCAACGAACCAACGAACCAACGAACCAACGAACCAGCGAACAAACGAACAAACGAACAAACGAACAAAGAAAGAAAGAAAGAAACAAAGAAACAAACGAACCAACGAACCAACGAACCAACGAACAAACGAACAAACGAACAAACGAACAAACGAACAAACGAACAAACGAACAAACGAACAAAGAAAGAAAGAAACAAAGAAACAAACGAACCAACGAACCAACGAACCAGCGAACAAACGAACAAACGAACACACAATCCAACGAACCAACGAACCAACGAACAAACGAACAAACGAACAAAGAAAGAAAGAAACAAAGAAAAAAAGAACCAACGAACCAACGAACCAACGAACCAACGAACCAACGAACCAACGAACCAACGTACCAACGAACCAGCGAACAAACGAACAAACGAGCAAACGAACAAACGAACAAACGAACAAACGAACAAGGAAAGAAAGAAACAAAGAAACAAATGAACCAACGAACCAACGAACCAACGAACCAACGAACCAACGAACCAACGAACCAACGAACCAACGAACCAACGAACCAACGAACCAACGAACCAACGAACCAACGAACCAACGAACCAACGAACAAACGAACCAACGAACCAACGAACCAACGAACCAACGAACCAACGAACCAACGAACCAACGAACCAACGAACCAACGAACCAACGAACCAACGAACCAACGAACCAACGAACCAACGAACCAACGAACCAACGAACCAACGAACCAACGAACCAACGAACCAACGAACCAACGAACCAACGAACCAACGAACCAACGAACCAACGAACCAACGAACCAACGAACCAACGAACCAACGAACCAGCGAACAAACGAACAAACGAGCAAACGAACAAACGAACAAACGAACAAACGAACAAACGAACAAAGAAAGAAAGAAACAAAGAAACAAACGAACCAACGAACCAACGAACCAACGAACCAACGAACCAACGAACAAACGAACAAACGAACAATCGAACAAACGAACCAACCAACCAACGACCAAACGAACAAGCGAACAAACGAACAAAGAAAGAAAGAAACAAAGAAACAAAGAAACAAACGAACCAACGAACCAACGAACCAACGAACCAGCGAACAAACGAACAAACGAGCAAACGAACAAACGAACAAACGAACAAACGAACAAAGAAAGAAAGAAACAAAGAAACCAACGAACCAACGAACCAACGAACCAACGAACCAACGAACCAACGAACCAACGAACCAACGAACCAACGAACCAACGAACCAACGAACCAACGAACCAACGAACCAACGAACCAGCGAACAAACGAACAAACGAACAAACGAACAAAGAAAGAAAGAAAGAAACAAAGAAACAAACGAACCAACGAACCAACGAACCAACGAACAAACGAACAAACGAACAAACGAACAAACGAACAAACGAACAAACGAACAAACGAACAAACGAACAAACGAACAAAGAAAGAAAGAAACAAAGAAGCAAACGAACCAACGAACCAACGAACCAGCGAACAAACGAACAAACGAACACACAATCCAACGAACCAACGAACCAACGAACAAACGAACAAACGAACAAAGAAAGAAAGAAACAAAGAAAAAAAGAACCAACGAACCAACGAACCAACGAACCAACGAACCAACGAACCAACGAACCAACGAACCAACGTACCAACGAACCAGCGAACAAACGAACAAACGAGCAAACGAACAAACGAACAAACGAACAAACGAACAAGGAAAGAAAGAAACAAAGAAACAAATGAACCAACGAACCAACGAACCAACGAACCAACGAACCAACGAACCAACGAACCAACGAACCAACGAACCAACGAACCAACGAACCAACGAACCAACGAACCAACGAACCAACGAACCAACGAACAAACGAACCAACGAACCAACGAACCAACGAACCAACGAACCAACGAACCAACGAACCAACGAACCAACGAACCAACGAACCAACGAACCAACGAACCAACGAACCAACGAACCAACGAACCAACGAACCAACGAACCAACGAACCAACGAACCAACGAACCAACGAACCAACGAACCAACGAACCAACGAACCAACGAACCAACGAACCAACGAACCAACGAACCAACGAACCAACGAACCAACGAACCAACGAACCAACGAACCAACGAACCAACGAACCAACGAACCAACGAACCAACGAACCAACGAACCAACGAACCAACGAACCAACGAACCAACGAACCAACGAACCAACGAACCAGCGAACAAACGAACAAACGAACAAACGAACAAACGAACAAACGAACAAACGAACAAACGAACCAACGAACCAACGAACAAACGAACAAACGAACAAACGAACCAACGAACCAACGAACAAACGAACAAACGAACAAAGAAAGAAAGAAACAAAGAAACAAACGAACCAACGAACCAACGAACCAACGAACCAACGAATCAACGAACCAACGAACCAACGAACCAACGAATCAACGAACCAACGAACCAACGAACCAACGAACCAACGAACCAGCGAACCAACGAACCAACGAACCAACGAACCTACGAACCAACGAACCAACGAACCAACGAACCAACGAACCAACGAACCAACGAACCAACGAACCAACGAACCAACGAACCAACGAACCAACGAACCAACGAACCAACGAACCAACGAACCAACGAACCAACGAACCAACGAACCAACGAACCAACGAACCAACGAACCAACGAACCAACGAACCAACGAACCAACGAACCAACGAACCAACGAACCAACGAACCAACGAACCAACGAACCAACGAACCAACGAACCAACGAACCAACGAACCAACGAACCAGCGAACAAACGAACAAACGAACAAACGAACAAACGAACAAAGAAAGAAAGAAACAAAGAAACAAACGAACCAACGAACCAACGAACCAACGAATCAACGAACCAACGAACCAACGAACCAACGAACCAACGAACCAGCGAACCAACGAACCAACGAACCAACGAACCTACGAACCAACGAACCAACGAACCAACGAACCAACGAACCAACGAACCAACGAAACAACGAACCAACGAACCAACGAACCAACGAACCAACGAACCAACGAACCAACGAACCAACGAACCAACGAACCAACGAACCAACGAACCAACGAACCAACGAACCAACGAACCAACGAACCAACGAACCAACGAACCAACGAACCAACGAACCAGCGAACAAACGAACAAACGAGCAAACGAACAAACGAACAAACGAACAAACGAACAAAGAAAGAAAGAAACAAAGAAACAAACGAACCAACGAACCAACGAACCAACGAACCAACGAACCAACGAACCAACGAACAAACGAACAAACGAACAAAGAAAGAAAGAAACAAAGAAACCAACGAACCAACGAACCAACGAACCAACGAACCAACGAACCAACGAACCAACGAACCAACGAACCAACGAACCAACGAACCAACGAACCAACGAACCACCGAACCAACGAACCAACGAACCAACGAACCAACGAACCAACGAACCAACGAACCAACGAACCAGCGAACAAACGAACAAACGAACCAACGAACCAACGAACCAGCGAACAAACGAACAAACGAGCAAACGAACAAACGAACAAACGAACAAACGAACAAACGAACAAAGAAAGAAAGAAACAAAGAAACAAACGAACCAACGAACCAACGAACCAACGAACCAACGAACCAACGAACCAACGAACAAACGAACAATCGAACAAACGAACCAACGAACCAACGACCAAACGAACAAACGAACAAACGAACAAAGAAAGAAAGAAACAAAGACACAAACGAACCAACGAACCAACGAACCAACGAACCAACGAACCAACGAACCAGCGAACAAACGAAAAAAACGAGCAAACGAACAAACGAACAAACGAACAAACGAACAAAGAAAGAAAGAAACAAAGAAACCAACGAACCAACGAACCAACGAACCAACGAATCAACGAACCAACGAACCAACGAACCAACGAACCAACGAACCAACGAACCAACGAACCAACGAACCAGCGAACCAACGAACCAACGAACCAACGAACCAACGAACCAACGAACCACCGAACCAACGAACCAACGAACCAACGAACCAACGAACCAACGAACCAACGAACCAACGAACCAACGAACCAACGAACCAACGAACCAACGAACCAACGAACCAACGAACCAACGAACCAACGAACCAACGAACCAGCGAACAAACGAACAAACGAGCAAACGAACAAACGAACAAACGAACAAAGAAAGAAAGAAACAAAGAAACAAACGAACCAACGAACCAACGAACCAACGAACCAACGAACCAACGAACCAACGAACCAACGAACCAACGAACCAACGAACCAACGAACCAACGAACCAACGAACCAACGAACCAACGAACCAACGAACCAACGAACCAACGAACCAACGAACCAGCGAACAAGCGAACAAACGAACAAACGAACAAAGAAAGAAAGAAACAAAGAAACAAACGAACCAACGAACCAACGAACCAACGAACCAACGAACAAACGAACAAACGAACAAACGAACAAACGAACAAACGAACAAACGAACAAAGAAAGAAAGAAACAAAGAAACAAACGAACCAACGAACCAACGAACCAGCGAACAAACGAACAAACGAACACACAATCCAACGAACCAACGAACCAACGAACAAACGAACAAACGAACAAAGACAGAAAGAAACAAAGAAAAAAACGAACCAACGAACCAACGAACCAACGAACCAACGAACCAACGAACCAACGAACCAACGAACCAACGAACCAGCGAACAAACGAACAAACGAACCAACGAACCAACGAACCAGCGAACAAACGAACAAACGAGCAAACGAACAAACGAACAAACGAACAAACGAACAAAGAAAGAAAGAAACAAAGAAACAAACGAACCAACGAACCAACGAACCAACGAACCAACGAACCAACGAACAAACGAACAATCGAACAAACGAACCAACGACCAAACGAACAAACGAACAAACGAACAAAGAAAGAAAGAAACAAAGAAACAAACGAACCAACGAACCAACGAACCAACGAACCAACGAACCAGCGAACAAACGAACAAACGAGCAAACGAACAAACGAACAAACGAACCAACGAACCAACGAACCAACGAACCAACGAACCAACGAACCAACGAACCAACGAACCAACGAACCAACGAACCAACGAACCACCGAACCAACGAACCAACGAACCAACGAACCAACGAACCAACGAACCAACGAACCAACGAACCAGCGAACAAACGAACAAACGAACCAACGAACCAACGAACCAGCGAACAAACGAACAAACGAGCAAACGAACAAACGAACAAACGAACAAACGAACAAACGAACAAAGAAAGAAAGAAACAAAGAAACAAACGAACCAACGAACCAACGAACCAACGAACCAACGAACCAACGAACCAACGAACAAACGAACAATCGAACAAACGAACCAACGAACCAACGACCAAACGAACAAACGAACAAACGAACAAAGAAAGAAAGAAACAAAGACACAAACGAACCAACGAACCAACGAACCAACGAACCAACGAACCAACGAACCAGCGAACAAACGAAAAAAACGAGCAAACGAACAAACGAACAAACGAACAAACGAACAAAGAAAGAAAGAAACAAAGAAACCAACGAACCAACGAACCAACGAACCAACGAATCAACGAACCAACGAACCAACGAACCAACGAACCAACGAACCAACGAACCAACGAACCAACGAACCAGCGAACCAACGAACCAACGAACCAACGAACCAACGAACCAACGAACCACCGAACCAACGAACCAACGAACCAACGAACCAACGAACCAACGAACCAACGAACCAACGAACCAACGAACCAACGAACCAACGAACCAACGAACCAACGAACCAACGAACCAACGAACCAACGAACCAACGAACCAGCGAACAAACGAACAAACGAGCAAACGAACAAACGAACAAACGAACAAACGAACAAAGAAAGAAAGAAACAAAGAAACAAACGAACCAACGAACCAACGAACCAACGAACCAACGAACCAACGAACCAACGAACCAACGAACCAACGAACCAACGAACCAACGAACCAACGAACCAACGAACCAACGAACCAACGAACCAACGAACCAACGAACCAACGAACCAACGAACCAGCGAACAAGCGAACAAACGAACAAACGAACAAAGAAAGAAAGAAACAAAGAAACAAACAAACCAACGAACCAACGAACCAACGAACCAACGAACAAACGAACAAACGAACAAACGAACAAACGAACAAACGAACAAACGAACAAAGAAAGAAAGAAACAAAGAAACAAACGAACCAACGAACCAACGAACCAGCGAACAAACGAACAAACGAACACACAATCCAACGAACCAACGAACCAACGAACAAACGAACAAACGAACAAACGAACAAAGACAGAAAGAAACAAAGAAAAAAACGAACCAACGAACCAACGAACCAACGAACCAACGAACCAACGAACCAACGAACCAACGAACCAACGAACCAGCGAACAAACGAACAAACGAACCAACGAACCAACGAACCAGCGAACAAACGAACAAACGAGCAAACGAACAAACGAACAAACGAACAAACGAACAAAGAAAGAAAGAAACAAAGAAACAAACGAACCAACGAACCAACGAACCAACGAACCAACGAACCAACGAACCAACGAACAAACGAACAATCGAACAAACGAACCAACGACCAAACGAACAAACGAACAAACGAACAAAGAAAGAAAGAAACAAAGAAACAAACGAACCAACGAACCAACGAACCAACGAACCAACGAACCAACGAACCAGCGAACAAACGAACAAACGAGCAAACGAACAAACGAACAAACGAACAAACGAACAAAGAAAGAAAGAAACAAAGAAACCAACGAACCAACGAACCAACGAACCAACGAACCAACGAACCAACGAACCAACGAACCAACGAACCAACGAACCAACGAACCAACGAACCAGAGAACAAACGAACAAACGAACAAACGAACAAAGAAAGAAAGAAACAAAGAAACAAACGAACCAACGAACCAACGAACCAACGAACAAACGAACAAACGAACAAACGAACAAACGAACAAACGAACAAACGAACAAACGAACAAAGAAAGAAAGAAACAAAGAAACAAACGAACCAACGAACCAACGAACCAGCGAACAAACGAACAAACGAACACACAATCCAACGAACCAACGAACCAACGAACAAACGAACAAACGAACAAAGAAAGAAAGAAACAAAGAAAAAAACGAACCAACGAACCAACGAACCAACGAACCAACGAACCAACGAAGCAACGAACCAACGAACCAACGAACCAACGAACCAACGAACCAGCGAACAAACGAACCATCGAACCAGCGAACAAACGAACAAACGAACCAACGAACCAACGAACCAACGAACCAACGAACAAACGAACAAACGAACCAACGAACCAACGAACCAGCGAACCAACGAACCAACGAACCAACGAACCAACGAACCAACGAACCAACGAACCAACGAACCAACGAACGAACGAACCAACGAACCAACGAAGCAACGAACCAACGAACCAACGAACCAACGAACCAACGAACCAACGAACCAACGAACCAACGAACCAACGAACCAACGAACCAACGAACCAACGAACCAACGAACCAACGAACCAACGAACCAACGAACCAGCGAACAAACGAACAAACGAACAAACGAACAAACGAACAAACGAACAAACGAAAAAACGAACAAACGAACCAACGAACCAACGAACAAACGAGCAAACGAACCAACGAACCAGCGAACAAACGAACAAACGAGCAAACGAACAAACGAACAAACGAACAAACGAACAAAGAAAGAAAGAAACAAAGAAACAAACGAACCAACGAACCAACGAACCAACGAACCAACGAACCAACGAACCAACGAACCAACGAACCAACGAACAAACGAACAAAGAAAGAAAGAAACAAAGAAACAAACGAACCAACGAACCAACGAACCAACGAACCAACGAACCAACGAACCAACGAACCAACGAACCAGCGAACAAACGAACAAACGAACAAACGAAAAAACGAACAAACGAACCAACGAACCAACGAACAAACGAACAAACGAACCAACGAACCAGCGAACAAACGAACAAACGAGCAAACGAACAAACGAACAAACGAACAAACGAACAAAGAAAGAAAGAAACAAAGAAACAAACGAACCAACGAACCAACGAACCAACGAACCAACGAACCAACGAACCAACGAACAAACGAACAAACGAACAAACGAACAAAGAAAGAAAGAAACAAAGAAACAAACGAACCAACGAACCAACGAACCAGCGAACAAACGAACAAACGAACACACAATCCAACGAACCAACGAACCAACGAACAAACGAACAAACGAACAAAGAAAGAAAGAAACAAAGAATAAAACGAACCAACGAACCAACGAACCAACGAACCAACGAACCAACGAACCAACGAACCAACGAACCAGCGAACAAACGAACAAACGAACACACAATCCAACGAACCAACGAACCAACGAACAAACGAACAAACGAACAAACGAACAAAGAAAGAAAGAAACAAAGAAAAAAACGAACCAACGAACCAACGAACCAACGAACCAACGAACCAACGAACCAACGAACCAACGAACCAACGAACCAACGAACCAACGAACCAGCGAACAAACGAACAAACGAGCAAACGAACAAACGAACAAACGAACAAACGAACAAAGAAAGAAAGAAACAAAGAAACAAACGAACCAACGAACCAACGAACCAACGAACAAACGAACAAACGAACAATCGAACAAACGAAACAACGAACCAACGACCAAACGAACAAACGAACAAACGAACAAAGAAAGAAAGAAACAAAGAAACAAACGAACCAACGAACCAACGAACCAACGAACCAACGAACCAACGAACCAGCGAACAAACGAACAAACGAGCAAACGAACAAACGAACAAACGAACAAACGAACAAAGAAAGAAAGAAACAAAGAAACCAACGAACCAACGAACCAACGAACCAACGAACCAACGAACCAACGAACCAACGAACCAACGAACCAACGAACCAACGAACCAACGAACCAACGAACCAACGAACCAACGAACCAACGAACCAACGAACCAACGAACCAACGAACCAACGAACCAACGAACCAACGAACCAGCGAACAAACGAACAAACGAAAAAACAAACAAAGAAAGAAAGAAACAAAGAAACAAACGAACCAACGAACCAACGAACCAACGAACAAACGAACAAACGAACAAACGAACAAACGAACAAAGAAAGAAAGAAACAAAGAAACAAACGAACCAACGAACCAACGAACCAGCGAACAAACGAACAAACGAACACACAATCCAACGAACCAACGAACCAACGAACAAACGAACAAACGAACAAAGAAAGAAAGAAACAAAGAAAAAAAGAACCAACGAACCAACGAACCAACGAACCAACGAACCAACGAACCAACGAACCAACGAACCAACGTACCAACGAACCAGCGAACAAACGAACAAACGAGCAAACGAACAAACGAACAAACGAACAAACGAACAAAGAAAGAAAGAAACAAAGAAACAAACGAACCAACGAACCAACGAACCAACGAACCAACGAACCAACGAACCAACGAACCAACGAACCAACGAACCAACGAACCAACGAACCAACGAACCAACGAACCAACGAACCAACGAACCAGCGAACAAACGAACAAACGAACAAACGAACAA
>NW_027485657.1:0-32974 GCF_050908995.1 Andrena cerasifolii
TAATTTTCGAAAATTTTTCTAAATTGTTTTTTAATTTTTTTAAATGTATTATTTTTTTATTTCAAAAATGTTTTTAATTTTTTAGAATTTTTTTTAAATTTTAAATTGTTTTTTATTTTTTAAAAAAAAAATTTCTTTATTTTTTAATTTTTTTCAATTTTTAAATTTTTTTAAATTTTATTTTAATTTTGTTTTAATTTTAAAATTTTTTTATTTATTTTTTTTAAATTATTTATATCTTTTAATTTTAAATTTTTTTATTTTTTTAAATTTTTGATAATTTTTCTAAATTTGTTTTTAATTTTTTTAAAAGTATTATTTTTTTATTTCAAAAACGTTGTTTAATTTTTTTTTAATTTTTCAAATTTTAAAATTTTCTTTTAAAGTTTCTTATAATTTTTTTAATTTTAAAATTCTTTTAAATTTTTTTAAAATTATTTATGTTTTTAATTTTTAATTTTTTTTTACTTTTAATTTTTTTTTAATTTTAATTATTTTTTTTCATTTTTAAAATTTTTTTAAATTTTGTTAATTTTTTTTAAAAACTTGTTTCAATTTTTAACAAAATTAAAAAAAATTATTCATTTTTAAATTTTTTTTCTATATTTTTTAATTTTTTTAATTTTAATTTTTAAATTTTTTTATTTTTTTTTAATTTTGAAAATTTTCTAAAATTTTTTTAAATTTTTTAAAAGTATTATTTTTTATTTCAAAAAATGTTTTTAATTTTTTTTTAATTTTTATTCTTTTATTTTAATTTTTTAAATTTTTCAATTTTTTAATTTTTTTTTTAATTTTTTTTAAATTTTTTTTAATTTTTTAAATTTTTTTAAATTTTTCTTTTAAAGTTTTTAAAATTTTTAAAATTTAAATTTTTTTTTTAAATTTGTTTCAATTTTTAACAAAATTAAAAAATTTATTTGTTTTTAATTTTTCTACATTTTTTAATTTTTTTAATTTTTTCAATTTTTAAAATTTTGTTTTAAATTTTGAAATTTTTCTAATTTTTTTTAATTTTTAAAAGTATTATTTTTTTATTTCAAGAATGTTTTTAATTTTTTTAATTTTTCAAATTTTAAATTTTTAAAAAATTTTCTTATAATTTTTTTAATTTTTAAAATTTTTAAAAATTTTTTTAAAAATTTTCTTATAACTTTTTAAAATTTTTAAAATTATTTTAAATTTTTTAAAAATTATAATTTTTTATTTCAAAAAATTTTTAAATTTTTTCTTTTATTTTAATTTTAATTTTTTCAATTTTTAAATATTTTTAAAATTTTCTTATAATTTTTTTAATTTTTAAATTTTTTAAAACTTTTTTTTAAATTTTTAAAAATTTTTTATTTTTTTTTAAATTTGTTTCAATTTTTAACAAAATTAAAAAAAATTATTTATTTTTAATTTTTTTCTATATTTTTTAATTTTAAAAATTTTTTTTTTGTATTTTAAATTTTTTTTAATTTTTTTTTTAATTTTTAAATTTTTTTTTCATTTTTAAATTTAATTATATTTTGTTAATTTTTTTTAAAAAACTTGTTTCAATTTTTTAACAAAATTAAAAAAAATTATACATTTTTTAATTTTTTTTCTATATTTTTTAATTTTTTTAATTTCTTTAATTTTTGAAATTTTTTTAATTTTTTGAAATTTTTAAAAAATTTTTTAAAATATTTTTTTAAAAATTTATTTTAATTTTTATTTAATTTTTAAATTTTTTTATTTTTTTTAAATTATTTATATATTTTTATTTTTTTAAATTAATTTTTTTTTAATATTTAAATTTTTTTTTATATTTTAAATTTTTTTTAATTTTAAATTTTTTTTAATTTTTAAATTTTTTTTTCATTTTTAAATTTTTTTTTTTAATTTTCGAAAATTTTTCTAAAATTTTTTTTAATTATTTTAAAAGTATTATTTTTTTATTTCAAAAATGTTTTTAATTTTTTAGAATTTTTTTAAAATTTTAAATTGTTTTTATTTTTTTAAAAAAAAATTTCTTTATTTTTTAATTTTTTTCAATTTTTAAATTTTTTTTTTAATTTTTATTTTAATTTTGTTTTAATTTTAAATTTTTTTATTTTTTTTTTTAAATTATTTATATCTTTTTAATTTTTAATTTTTTTTAATTTTTAAATTTTTTATTTTTTTTTAAATTTTTGATAATTTTTCTAAATTTGTTTTTAATTTTTTTAAAAGTATTATTTTTTTAATTCAAAAACGTTTTTTAATTTTTTTTTAATTTTTAAAATTTTCTTAAAACTTTTTTTTAATATTTTAAACAAATTTTTTATTTTTTTAAAATTTTTTAAATTTTTTTTAAAATTATAATTTTTTTATTTCAAAAAATGTTTTTTAATTTTTTTCTTTTATTTTATTTTTTTAATTTTTTCAATTTTTTAAATATTTTTTAAAATTTTCTTATAATTTTTTTTAATTTTTAAAATTTTTTAAAACTTTTTTTTTAATTTTTTAAAATTTTTTTATTTTTTTTTTTAAATTTGTTTCAATTTTTTAACAAAATTAAAAAAAAATATTTATTTTTTAATTTTTTTCTATATTTTTTAATTTTTTTAATTTTTTTAATTTTTAAAATTTATTTTATTTTTTTTTTAATTTTTGAAAATTTTCTAAAATTTTTTAAAATTTTTTTAAAAGTATTATTTTTTTATTTCAAAAATGTTTTTTAATTTTTTAAAATATTTTTTTATTTTTTTTAAATTTTTAAAATTTTTTTTTTAATTTTTGATAATTTTACAAAAATTTTTTTTAATTTTAAATTTTTTTTTTAATTTTTAAATTTTTTTTAATTTTTAAAATTTTTTTTAATTTTAAATTTTTTTTTAATTTTTAAAATTTTTTTATTTTTTTTTAAATTTTTTTAATTTTTTTTTAATTTTTAAAATTTTCTTAAAACTTTTTTTTAATTTTTTAAACAAAATTTTTTATTTTTTAAAATTTTTCTTTTAAATTTTTAAAATTTTTTAAAATTTAAAAAATTTTTTTTAAATTAGTTTCAATTTTTAACAAAATTAAAAAAAAATTATTTGTTTCTTAATTTTTTTCTACATTTTTTAATCTTTTTAATTTTTTAATTTAAAATTTTTTTTTTATTTTTGTTTTAAATTTTGAAATTTTTTCTAAAATTTTTTTTAATTTTTTTAAAAGTATTATTTTTTTATTTCAAAAATGTTTTTTAATTTTTAAAATTTTTTTTATTTTTTTTTTAATTTTGAAAATTTTTCTAAATTTTTTTTTTAATTTTTTTAAAAGTGTTATTTTTTATTTCAAAAATGTTTTTTAATTTTTTTAAATATTTTTCTATATTTTTTAATTTTTTAAAATTTTTTTTATATTTTAAATTTTTTTTAATTTTTTTTTCATTTTTAAATTTAATTTAAATTTTGTTAATTTTTTTTAAAAAACTTGTCTCAATTTTTTATCAAAATTAAAAAAAATTATAAATTTTTTAATTTTTTTCTATATATTTTAATTTTTTTAATTTCTTTAATTTTTGAAATTTTTTTTATTTTTTTAAATTTTTTTTAATTTTTAAAAATTTTCTTTGCTCTATTTTTATTTAAATTTTTTAAAAAAAATTTTAATTTAGATTTTTCTGTTTTTAATTTTTTTTAAATTTTTTAAAAATTTTTAAAAAATTTTTTTTAAAAATTTATTTTAATTTTTATTTAATTTTTAAATTTTTTTATTTTTTTTAAAATTATTTATATATTTTTATTTTTTTAAATTAAATTTTTTTTTAATTTTAAAATTTTTTTTTATATTTTAAATTTTTTTTTAATTTTAAATTTTTTTTTTAATTTTTAATTTTTTTTTCATTTTTAAATTTTTTTTTAATTTTCGAAAATTTTTCTAAATTGTTTTTTAATTTTTTTAAATGTATTATTTTTTTATTTCAAAAATGTTTTTTAATTTTTTAGAATTTTTTTTAAATTTTTAAATTGTTTTTTATTTTTTTAAAAAAAAATTTCTTAATTTTTTAATTTTTTTCAATTTTTAAATTTTTTTAAAATTTTTATATTAATTTTGTTTTAATTTTAAAATTTTTTTATTTATTTTTTTTTAAATTATTTATATCTTTTTAATTTTTAATTTTTTTATTTTTTTTTAAATTTTTGATAATTTTTCTAAATTTGTTTTTAATTTTTTTAAAAGTATTATTTTTTTATTTCAAAAACGTTGTTTAATTTTTTTTAATTTTTTCAAATTTTAAAATTTTCTTTTAAAGTTTCTTATAATTTTTTTTAATTTTTAAAATTCTTTTAAATTTTTTTTAAAATTATTTATGTTTTTAATTTTTTAATTTTTTTTTTACTTTTAATTTTTTTTTTAATTTTTAATTATTTTTTTTTCATTTTTAAAATTTTTTTAAATTTTGTTAATTTTTTTTTAAAAAACTTGTTTCAATTTTTTAACAAAATTAAAAAAAATTATTCATTTTTAAATTTTTTTTCTATATTTTTTAATTTTTTTAATTTTAATTTTTTAAATTTTTTTTATTTTTTTTTTAATTTTGAAAATTTTTCTAAAATTTTTTTTAATTTTTTAAAAGTATTATTTTTTTATTTCAAAAATGTTTTTTAACTTAAAAAAAATTTTAATTTTGATTTTTCTTTTTTTAATTTTTTTTTAATTTTTAAAATTTTCTTAAAACTTTTTTTTAATTTTTTAAACAAATTTTTTATTTTTTAAAATTTTTTTTTTTAAATTTTTAAAATTTTTTAAAATTTTTTTTAAAATTATAACTTTTTTATTTCAAAAAATGTTTTTTAATTTTTTTTTAATTTTTATTCTTTTATTTTAATTTTTTAAATTTTTCAATTTTTTAATTTTTTTTTAATTTTTTTAAATTTTTTTAATTTTTTAAATTTTTTTAAATTTTTCTTTTAAAGTTTTTAAAATTTTTTAAAATTTTAAAATTTTTTTTTTTAAATTTGTTTCAATTTTTTAACAAAATTAAAAAAATTTATTTGTTTTTTAATTTTTTCTACATTTTTTAATTTTTTTAATTTTTTCAATTTTTAAAATTTTTGTTTTAAATTTTGAAATTTTTTCTAATTTTTTTTTAATTTTTTAAAAGTATTATTTTTTTATTTCAAGAATGTTTTTAATTTTTTTAATTTTTTCAAATTTTTAAATTTTTTAAAAAATTTTCTTATAATTTTTTTTAATTTTTAAAATTTTTTAAAAATTTTTTTAAAAATTTTCTTATAACTTTTTAAAATTTTTAAAATTATTTTAAATTTTTTTAAAAATTATAATTTTTTTATTTCAAAAAATTTTTTTAAATTTTTTTTCTTTTATTTTAATTTTTTTAATTTTTTCAAATTTTCAATTTTTTTTTAAATTTTCTTATATTTTTTTTAATTTTTAAATTTTTTTAAAATTAAAAAAAAAATTTTTTTTTTTAAAAAATTTTTTAAAATTTTTTTATTTTTTTTTTAAATTTGTTTCAATTTTTTAACAAAATTAAAAAAAATATTTATTTTTTAATTTTTTTCTATATTTTTTAATTTTTTTAATTTGTTTAATTTTTAAAATTTTTTTTATTTTTTTTTTAATTTTTGAAAATTTTCTAAAATTTTTTTAAATTTTTTTAAAAGTATTATTTTTTTATTTCAAAAATGTTTTTTAATTTTTTTTAATTTTTTCAAATTTTCAATTTTTTTTTAAATTTTCTTATATTTTTTTTAATTTTTAAATTTTTTTAAAATTAAAAAAAAAATTTCTTAATTTTTTTTAAATTTTTAAAAAAAAATTTTTTTAATATTTTTAATTTTTTTAAAAATTATTTATATTTTTAATTTTTTTAATTTTAATTTTTTTTTTAATTTTTAATATTTTTTTTATTTTTAATTTTTTTTAATTTTAAAATTTTTTTAAAAATTTTTTTTTAATTTTTTAAAATTTTTTTAAATTTTTTTAAATTTTTCTTTGCTTTATTTTTATTTAAATTTTTTAAAAATTTTTTAAATTTTTTAAAATTTTTCTTTGCTTCATTTTTATATTTAAATTTTTTAAAAAACTTTTAATTTTTTTTTAAAATTTGTTTCAATTTTTTATCAAAATTAAAAAAATATTTATTTTTTAATTTTTTTCTATATTTTTTATTTTTTTTTGTTTTTAATTTTTTTTTAAATTTTTGACAATTTTACAAAAAAAATTTTTAATTTTTAAAATTTTTTTTTTAATTTTTAAAATTTTTTTTTAATTTTTAATTTTTAAATTTTTTTTTTAATTTAAATTTTTTTTTAATTTTTAAAATTTTTTATTTTTTTTTTAATTTTCGAAAATTTTTCTAAATTGCTTTTTAATTTTTTTAAATGTATTATTTTTTTATTTCAAAAATGTTTTTTAATTTTTTAGAATTTTTTTTTAAATTTTTAAATTGTTTTTTATTTTTTTAAAAAAAAATTTCTTTATTTTTTAATTTTTTTCAATTTTTAAATTTTTTTTTAAATTTTTATTTTAATTTTGTTTTAATTTTAAAATTTTTTTATCTATTTTTTTTTAAATTATTTATATCTTTTTAATTTTTAAATTTTTTTATTTTTTTTTTAAATTTTTGATAATTTTTCTAAATTTGTTTTTAATTTTTTTAAAAGTATTATTTTTTTATTTCAAAAACGTTGTTTAATTTTTTTTTAATTTTTTCAAATTTTAAAATTTTCTTTTAAAGTTTCTTATAATTTTTTTTAATTTTTAAAATTCTTTTAAATTTTTTTTAAAATTATTTATGTTTTTAATTTTTTAATTTTTTTTTTACTTTTAATTTTTTTTTTTAATTTTTAATTATTTTTTTTTCATTTTTAAAATTTTTTTAAATTTTGTTAATTTTTTTTTAAAAAACTTGTTTCAATTTTATAACAAAATTAAAAAAAATTATTCATTTTTAAATTTTTTTCTATATTTTTTAATTTTTTTAATTTTAATTTTTTAAATTTTTTTTATTTTTTTTTTAATTTTTGAAAATTTTTCTAAAATTTTTTTAATTTTTTTAAAAGTATTATTTTTTTATTTCAAAAATGTTTTTTAACTTAAAAAAAATTTTAATTTTGATTTTTCTTTTTTTAATTTTTTTTTTAATTTTTAAAATTTTCTTAAAACTTTTTTTTAATTTTTTAAACAAATTTTTTATTTTTTAAAATTTTTTTTTTTAAATTTTTAAAATTTTTTTAAATTTTTTTTAAAATTATAATTTTTTTATTTCAAAAAATGTTTTTTAATTTTTTTTTAATTTTTATTCTTTTATTTTAATTTTTTAAATTTTTCAATTTTTTAATTTTTTTTTTAATTTTTTTTAAATTTTTTTTAATTTTTTAAATTTTTTTAAATTTTTCTTTTAAAGTTTTTAAAATTTTTTAAAATTTTAAAATTTTTTTTTTTAAATTTGTTTCAATTTTTTAACAAAATTAAAAAAATTTATTTGTTTTTTAATTTTTTCTACATTTTTTAATTTTTTTAATTTTTTCAATTTTTAAAATTTTTGTTTTAAATTTTGAAATTTTTTCTAATTTTTTTTTAATTTTTTAAAAGTATTATTTTTTTATTTCAAGAATGTTTTTAATTTTTTTAATTTTTTCAAATTTTTAAATTTTTTAAAAAATTTTCTTATAATTTTTTTTAATTTTTAAAATTTTTTAAAAATTTTTTTAAAAATTTTCTTATAACTTTTTTAAAACTTTTAAAATTATTTTAAATTTTTTTAAAAATTATAATTTTTTTATTTCAAAAAATTTTTTTAAATTTTTTTTCTTTTATTTTAATTTTTTTAATTTTTTCAATTTTTTAAATATTTTTTAAAATTTTCTTATAATTTTTTTTAATTTTTAAAATTTTTTAAAACTTTTTTTTAAATTTTTTAAAATTTTTTTATTTTTTTTTTAAATTTGTTTCAATTTTTTAACAAAATTAAAAAAAATATTTATTTTTTAATTTTTTTCTATATTTTTTAATTTTTTTAATTTGTTTAATTTTTAAATTTTTTTTTATTTTTTTTTTAATTTTTGAAAATTTTCTAAAATTTTTTTAAATTTTTTTAAAAGTATTATTTTTTTATTTCAAAAATATTTTTTAATTTTTTTTAATTTTTTCAAATTTTCAATTTTTTTTTAAATTTTCTTATATTTTTTTTAATTTTTAAATTTTTTTAAAATTAAAAAAAAAATTTCTTAATTTTTTTTAAATTTTTAAAAAAAAATTTTTTTAATATTTTTAATTTTTTTAAAAATTATTTATATTTTTAATTTTTTTAATTTTAATTTTTTTTTTAATTTTTAATATTTTTTTTATTTTTAAATTTTTTTAATTTTAAAATTTTTTTAAAAATTTTTTTTTAATTTTTTAAAATTTTTTTAAATTTTTTTAAATTTTTCTTTGCTTTATTTTTATTTAAATTTTTTAAAAATTTTTTAAATTTTTTAAAATTTTTCTTTGCTTCATTTTTATATTTAAATTTTTTAAAAAACTTTTAATTTTTTTTTAAAATTTGTTTCAATTTTTTATCAAAATTAAAAAAATATTTATTTTTTAATTTTTTTCTATATTTTTTATTTTTTTTTGTTTTTAATTTTTTTTTAAATTTTTGACAATTTTACAAAAAAAATTTTTAATTTTTAAAATTTTGTTTTTAATTTTTAAAATTTTTTTTTAATTTTTAAATTTTTTTTTAATTTTTAAATTTTTTTTTTAATTTAAATTTTTTTTTAATTTTTAAAATTTTTTATTTTTTTTTTAATTTTTGAAAATTTTTCTAAATTTTTTTTAATTTTTTTAATTTTTTTTAATTTTTAAAATTTTCTTAAAACTTTTTTTTTAATTTTTTAAAAATTATGTTTTTATTTCAAAAAATGTTTTTTAATTTTTTTTTTCTTTTATTTTAATTTTTTTAATTTTTTCAATTTTTTTAAAATTTTCTTATAATTTTTTTTAATTTTAAAATTTTTTTTTAAATTTTTCTTTTAAATTTTTAAAAAATTTTTAAAATTTAAAAATTTTTTTTTTTAAATTTGTTTGAATTTTTTAACAAAATTAAAAAAAATTTATTTGTTTTTTAATTTTTTTCTACATTTTTTAATTTTTTAAATTTTTTTAATTTTTAAAATTTTCGTAAAACTTTTTTTTTAATTTTTTAAACAAAATTTTTTATTTTTTTAAAATTTTTTTTTTAAATTTTTAAAATTTTTTTAATTTTTTTAAAAAATTATAATGGTTTTATTTAAAAAAATGTTTTTTAATTTTTTTTTAATTTTTTTTCTTTTATTTTAATTTTTTAATTTTTTCAATTTTTTTAATTTTTTCAATTTTTTAAATTTTTTTTAAAATTTTCTTATAATTTTTTTTAATTTTTAAATTTTTTTTAAATTTTTCTTTTAAATTTTTTAAAAATTTTTAAAATTTTAAATTTTTTTTTAAATTTGTTTCAATTTTTTAACAAACTTAAAAAAAATTTATTTGTTTCTTAATTTTTTTCTACATTTTTTAATTTTTTTAATTTTTTTAATTTTAAATTTTTTTATTTTTGTTTTAAATTTAGAAATTTTTTCTAAAATTTTTTTTAATTTTTTTAAAAGTATTATTTTTTATTTCAAAAATGTTTTTTAATTTTTAAAAAAATCTTTTAAATTTTATTTTTCTTTTTTTAATTTTTTTTAAATTTTTTAAACAAAATTTTTTATTTTTTAAAATTTTTTTTTAAATTTTTTATTTTTTAAAATTTTTTTAAATTTTTTTTAAAATTATAATTTTTTTATTTCAAAAAATGTTTTTTAATTTTTTTCTTTTATTTTTATTTTTTTAATTTTTTCAATTTTTTAAATATTTTTTAAAATTTTCTTATAATTTTTTTTAATTTTTAAAATTTTTTAAAACTTTTTTTTTAATTTTTTAAAATTTTTTTATTTTTTTTTTTAAATTAGTTTCAATTTTTAACAAAATTAAAAAAAAATATTTGTTTTTTAATTTTTTTCTACATTTTTTAATCTTTTTAATTTTTTTAATTTAAAAATTTTTTTTTATTTTTGTTTTAAATTTTGAAATTTTTTCTAAAATTTTTTTTAATTTTTTTAAAAGTATTATTTTTTTATTTCAAAACTGTTTTTTAATTTTTAAAATTTTTTTTATTTTTTTTTTAATTTTTGAAAATTTTTCTAAATTTTTTTTTTAATTTTTTTAAAAGTGTTATTTTTTATTTCAAAAATGTTTTTTAATTTTTTTTAAATATTTTTCTATATTTTTTAATTTTTTAAAATTTTTTTTTATATTTTAAATTTTTTTTTAATTTTTTTTTTTAGTTTTTAAATTTTTTTTTCATTTTTAAATTTAATTTAAATTTTGTTAATTTTTTTTAAAAAACTTGTCTCAATTTTTTATCAAAATTAAAAAAAATTATACATTTTTTAATTTTTTTCTATATTTTTTAATTTTTTTAATTTCTTTAATTTTTGAAATTTTTTTTATTTTTTAAAATTTTTTTTAATTTTTTAAAAATTTTCTTTGCTCTATTTTTATTTAAATTTTTTAAAAAAAAAATTTAATTTAGATTTTTCTGTTTTTAATTTTTTTTAAATTTTTTAAAAATTTTTAAAAATTTTTTTTTAAAAATTTATTTTAATTTTTATTTAAAATTTTTAAATTTTTTTATTTTTTTTAAAATTATTTATATATTTTTATTTTTTTAAATTAAATTTTTTTTTAATTTTAAAATTTTTTTTTATATTTTAAATTTTTTTTTAATTTTAAATTTTTTTTTAATTTTTAATTTTTTTTTCATTTTTAAATTTTTTTTTTAATTTTCGAAAATTTTTCTAAATTGTTTTTTAATTTTTTTAAATGTATTATTTTTTTATTTCAAAAATGTTTTTTAATTTTTTAGAATTTTTTTTTAAATTTTTAAATTGTTTTTTATTTTTTTAAAAAAAAATTTCTTTATTTTTTAATTTTTTTCAATTTTTAAATTTTTTTTTAAATTTTTATTTTAATTTTGTTTTAATTTTAAAATTTTTTTATTTATTTTTTTTTAAATTATTTATATCTTTTTAATTTTTAAATTTTTTTATTTTTTTTTAAATTTTTGATAATTTTTCTAAATTTGTTTTTAATTTTTTTAAAAGTATTATTTTTTTATTTCAAAAACGTTGTTTAATTTTTTTTTAATTTTTTCAAATTTTAAAATTTTCTTTTAAAGTTTCTTATAATTTTTTTTAATTTTTAAAATTCTTTTAAATTTTTTTTTAAATTATTTATGTTTTTAATTTTTTAATTTTTTTTTACTTTTAAATTTTTTTTTTAATTTTTAATTATTTTTTTTTCATTTTTAAAATTTTTTTAAATTTTGTTAATTTTTTTTTAAAAAACTTGTTTCAATTTTTTAACAAAATTAAAAAAAATTATTCATTTTTAAATTTTTTTTCTATATTTTTTAATTTTTTTAATTTTAATTTTTTAAATTTTTTTATTTTTTTTTTAATTTTTGAAAATTTTTCTAAAATTTTTTTTAATTTTTTTAAAAGTATTATTTTTTTATTTCAAAAATGTTTTTTAACTTAAAAAAAATTTTAATTTTGATTTTTCTTTTTTTAATTTTTTTTTTAATTTTTAAAATTTTCTTAAAACTTTTTTTTAATTTTTTAAACAAATTTTTTATTTTTTAAAATTTTTTTTTTTAAATTTTTAAAATTTTTTTAAATTTTTTTTAAAATTATAATTTTTTTATTTCAAAAAATGTTTTTTAATTTTTTTTTAATTTTTATTCTTTTATTTTAATTTTTTAAATTTTTCAATTTTTTAATTTTTTTTTTAATTTTTTTAAAATTTTTTTTAATTTTTTAAATTTTTTTAAATTTTTCTTTTAAAGTTTTTAAAATTTTTAAAAATTTTTAATTTTTTTTTTTTTAAAATTTGTTTCAATTTTTTAACAAAATTAAAAAAATTTATTTGTTTTTTAATTTTTTCTACATTTTTTAATTTTTTTAATTTTTTCAATTTTTAAAATTTTTGTTTTAAATTTTGAAATTTTTTCTAATTTTTTTTTAATTTTTTAAAAGTATTATTTTTTTATTTCAAGAATGTTTTTAATTTTTTTAATTTTTTCAAATTTTTAAATTTTTTAAAAAATTTTCTTATAATTTTTTTTAATTTTTAAAATTTTTTAAAAATTTTTTTAAAAATTTTCTTATAACTTTTTTAAAATTTTTAAAATTATTTTAAATTTTTTTAAAAATTATAATTTTTTTATTTCAAAAAATTTTTTAAAATTTTTTTTCTTTTATTTTAATTTTTTTAATTTTTTCAATTTTTTAAATATTTTTTAAAATTTTCTTATAATTTTTTTTAATTTTTAAAATTTTTTAAAACTTTTTTTTAAATTTTTTAAAATTTTTTTATTTTTTTTTTAAATTTGTTTCAATTTTTTAACAAAATTAAAAAATATATTTATTTTTTAATTTTTTTCTACATTTTTTAATTTTTTTAATTTTTTTAATTTTAAATTTTTTTATTTTTGTTTTAAATTTAGAAATTTTTTCTAAAATTTTTTTTAATTTTTTTAAAAGTATTATTTTTTATTTCAAAAATGTTTTTTAATTCTTAAAAAAATCTTTTAATTTTTATTTTTCTTTTTTTAATTTTTTTTTAATTTTTTAAACAAAATTTTTTATTTTTTAAAATTTTTTTTTTAAATTTTTTATTTTTTTAAATTTTTTATTTTTAAAATTTTTTTTTTAAATTTTTTAAATTTTTTTAAAATTTTTTTAAAATTATAATGTATTTATTTCAAAAAATGTTTTTTAATTTTTTAAAAATTTTTTTACTTTTATTTTAATTTTTTTAATTTTTTCAATTTTTTCAATTTTTTTTAAATTTTCTTATAATTTTTAAATTTTTTTAAAAATTTTTCTTTTAAATTTTTTAAAATTTTTTAAAATTTTAAAAATAAAATTTTTTTTTTAAATTTGTTTCAATTTTTTAACAAAATTAAAAAAAATTTATTTGTTTTTTAATTTTTTTCTACATTTTTTAATTTTTTTTAATTTTTTTAATTTTTTCAATTTTTTAAATATTTTTTAAAATTTTCTTATAATTTTTTTTAATTTTTAAAATTTTTTAAAACTTTTTTTTAAATTTTTTAAAATTTTTTTATTTTTTTTTAAATTTGTTTCAATTTTTTAACAAAATTAAAAAAAATATTTATTTTTTAATTTTTTCTACATTTTTTAATTTTTTTAATTTTTTTAATTTTAAATTTTTTTATTTTTGTTTTAAATTTAGAAATTTTTTCTAAAATTTTTTTTAATTTTTTTAAAAGTATTATTTTTTATTTCAAAAATGTTTTTTAATTTTTAAAAAAATCTTTTAATTTTTATTTTTCTTTTTTTAATTTTTTTTTAATTTTTTAAACAAAATTTTTTATTTTTTAAAATTTTTTTTTTAAATTTTTTATTTTTTTAAATTTTTTATTTTTAAAATTTTTTTTTAAATTTTTTAAATTTTTTTAAAATTTTTTTAAAATATAATGTATTTATTTCAAAAAATGTTTTTTAATTTTTTAAAAATTTTTTTACTTTTATTTTAATTTTTTTAATTTTTTCAATTTTTTCAATTTTTTTTAAATTTTCTTATAATTTTTAAATTTTTTTAAAAATTTTTCTTTTAAATTTTTTAAAATTTTTTAAAATTTTAAAAATAAAAATTTTTTTTTAAATTTGTTTCAATTTTTTAACAAAATTAAAAAAAATTTATTTGTTTTTTAATTTTTTTCTACATTTTTTAATTTTTTTAAATTTTTTTAATTTTTAAAATTTTTTTTATTTTTGTTTTAAATTTTGAAATTTTTTCTAAATTTTTTTAAAATTTTTTTAAAAGTATTATTTTTTTATTTCAAAAATGTTTTTTAATTTTTAAAATTTTTTTTATTTTTTTTTAATTTTTTAAACAAAATTTTTTATTTTTTAAAATTTTTTTTTTAAATTTTTTATTTTTTTAAATTTTTTAATTTTAAATTTTTTTTTTAATTTTTAAATTTTTTTTCATTTTTAAATTTTTTTTTTTAATTTTCGAAAATTTTTCTAAATTGTTTTTTAATTTTTTTAAATGTATTATTTTTTTATTTCAAAAATGTTTTTTAATTTTTTAGAATTTTTTTTTAAATTTTTAAATTGTTTTTTATTTTTTTAAAAAAAATTTCTTTATTTTTTAATTTTTTTCAATTTTTAAATTTTTTTTTTTAATTTTTATTTTAATTTTGTTTTAATTTTAAAATTTTTTTATTTATTTTTTTTTAAATTATTTATATCTTTTTAATTTTTAAATTTTTTTTTAATTTTTAAATTTTTTTATTTTTTTTTAAATTTTTGATAATTTTTCTAAATTTGTTTTTAATTTTTTTAAAAGTATTATTTTTTTATTTCAAAAACGTTTTTTAATTTTTTTTTAATTTTTTCAAATTTTAAAATTTTCTTTTAAAGTTTCTTATAATTTTTTTTAATTTTTAAAATTGTTTTAAAATTTTTTTTAAATTATTTATGTTTTTAATTTCTTAATTTTTTTTTTAATTTTAAATTTTTTTTTAATTTTTAATTATTTTTTTTTTTCATTTTTAAAATTTTTTTAAATTTTGTTAATTTTTTTTTAAAAAACTTGTTTCAATTTTTTAACAAAATTAAAAAAAATTATTCATTTTTAAATTTTTTTCTATATTTTTTAATTTTTTTAATTTTAATTTTTAAATTTTTTTTATTTTTTTTTTTAATTTTTGAAAATTTTTCTAAAATTTTTTTTAATTTTTTTAAAAGTATTATTTTTTTATTTCAAAAATGTTTTTTAACTTAAAAAAAATTTTAATTTTGATTTTTCTTTTTTTAATTTTTTTTTTAATTTTTAAAATTTTCTTAAAACTTTTTTTTAATTTTTTAAACAAATTTTTTATTTTTTAAAATTTTTTTTTTAAATTTTTAAAATTTTTTTAAATTTTTTTTAAAATTATAATTTTTTTATTTCAAAAAATGTTTTTTAATTTTTTTTTAATTTTTATTCTTTTATTTTAATTTTTTAAATTTTTAAATTTTTAAATTTTTTAATTTTTTTTTTAATTTTTTTTAAATTTTTTTTAATTTTTTAAATTTTTTTAAATTTTTCTTTTAAAGTTTTTAAAATTTTTTAAAATTTTAAATTTTTTTTTTAAATTTGTTTCAATTTTTTAACAAAATTAAAAAAATTTATTTGTTTTTTAATTTTTTCTACATTTTTTAATTTTTTTAATTTTTTCAATTTTTAAAATTTTTGTTTTAAATTTTGAAATTTTTTTAATTTTTTTTTAATTTTTTAAAAGTATTATTTTTTTATTTCAAGAATGTTTTTAATTTTTTTAATTTTTTCAAATTTTTAAATTTTTTAAAAAATTTTCTTATAATTTTTTTTAATTTTTAAAATTTTTTAAAAATTTTTTTAAAAATTTTCTTATAACTTTTTTAAAATTTTTAAAATTATTTTAAATTTTTTTAAAAATTATAATTTTTTTATTTCAAAAAATTTTTTTAAATTTTTTTTCTTTTATTTTAATTTTTTTAATTTTTTCAATTTTTTAAATATTTTTTAAAATTTTCTTATAATTTTTTTTAATTTTTAAAATTTTTTAAAACTTTTTTTTAAATTTTTTAAAATTTTTTTATTTTTTTTTTTAAATTTGTTTCAATTTTTTAACAAAATTAAAAAAAATATTTATTTTTTAATTTTTTTCTATATTTTTTTAATTTTTTTAATTTGTTTAATTTTTAAAATTTTTTTTATTTTTTTTTTAATTTTGAAAATTTTCTAAAATTTTTTTTAATTTTTTTAAAAGTATTATTTTTTATTTCAAAAATGTTTTTTAATTTTTAAAAAAATCTTTTAAATTTTATTTTTCTTTTTTTAATTTTTTTTAAATTTTTTAAACAAAATTTTTTATTTTTTAAAATTTTTTTTTAAATTTTTTATTTTTTTAAATTTTTTATTTTTTAAAATTTTTTTTTTTAAATTTTTAAAATTTTTAAAATTTTTTTTTAAAATTATAATGTTTTTATTTCAAAAAATGTTTTTTAATTTTTTTTAATTTTTTCAAATTTTCAATTTTTTTAAAATTTTCTTATATTTTCTTAATTTTTAAATTTTTTTAAAATTTAAAAAAAATTTTTTTTAATTTTTTTAAATTTTTAAAAAAATTTTTTTTTAATATTTTTAATTTTTTTTAAAATTCTTTATATTTTTAATTTTTTTTTTTTTTAATTTTTAATATTTTTTTATTTTAAAATTTTTTTAATTTTAAAATTTTTTTAAAAATTTTTTTTTAATTTTTAAAAATTTTTTTAAATTTTTTTAAATTTTTCTTTGCTTTATTTTTATTTAAATTTTTTAAAAATTTTTTAAATTTTTTAAAATTTTTCTTTGCTTCATTTTTATATTTAAATTTTTTAAAAAATTTTTAATTTTTTTTTAAAATTTGATTCAATTTTTTAACAAAATTAAAAAAATATTTATTTTTTAATTTTTTTCTATATTTTTTAATTTTTTTGTTTTTAATTTTTTTAAATTTTTGATAATTTTACAAAAAAAATTTTTAATTTTTAAAATTTTTTTTTAATTTTTAAATTTTTTTTTTAATTTTTAAATTTTTTTTTTAATTTAAATTTTTTTTTAATTTTTTAAAAATTATGTTTTTATTTCAAAAAATGTTTTTTAATTTTTTTTTTCTTTTATTTTAATTTTTTTAATTTTTCCAATTTTTCCAATTTTTTTAAAATTTTCTTATAATTTTTTTTAATTTTAAATTTTTTTTTAAATTTTTCTTTTAAATTTTTTAAAATTTTTTAAAATTTAAAAAAATTTTTTTTTATATTTGTTTGAATTTTTTAACAAAATTAAAAAAAATTTATTTGTTTTTTAATTTTTTTCTATATTTTTTAATTTTTTTAATTTTTTTAATTTTAAAATTTTTTTTAATTTGTTTTAAATTTTGAAATTTTTTCTAAATTTTTTAAAAATTTTTTTAAAAGTATTATTTTTTTATTTCAAAAATGTTTTTTAATTTTTAAAATTTTTTTTATTTTTTTTTAATTTTTTAAACAAAATTTTTTATTTTTTAAAATTTTTCTTTTAAATTTTTTAAAATTTTTTAAAATTTAAAAAAAAATTTTTTTTAAATTAGTTTCAATTTTTAACAAAATTAAAAAAAAATTGTTTGTTTTTTAATTTTTTTCTACATTTTTTAATTTTTTTAATTTTTTTAATTTTAAAAATTTTTTTTATTTTTGTTTTAAATTTGAAATTTTTTCTAATTTTTTTTTTAATTTTTTAAAAGTATTATTTTTTTATTTCAAAAATGTTTTTTAATTTTTAAAAAAAAATTTTAATTTTTATTTTTCTTTTTTTAATTTTTTTTTAATTTTTTAAACAAAATTTTTTATTTTTTAAAATTTTTTTTTTAAATTTTTTATTTTTTTAAATTTTTTATTTTTAAAATTTTTTTTTTAAATTTTTTAAATTTTTTTAAAATTTTTTTAAAATTATAATGTATTTATTTCAAAAAATGTTTTTTAATTTTTTAAAATTTTTTTACTTTTATTTTAATTTTTTTAATTTTTTCAATTTTTTCAATTTTTTTTAAATTTTCTTATAATTTTTAAATTTTTTAAAAATTTTTCTTTTAAATTTTTTAAAATTTTTAAAATTTTAAAAATAAAAAATTTTTTTTTTAAATTTGTTTCAATTTTTTAACAAAATTAAAAAAAATTTATTTGTTTTTTAATTTTTTTCTACATTTTTTAATTTTTTTAAATTTTTTTAATTTTTAAAATTTTTTTTATTTTTGTTTTAAATTATGAAATTTTTTCTAAATTTTTTTAAAAGTATTATTTTTTATTTCAAAAATGTTTTTTAATTTTTAAAATTTTTTTTATTTTTTTTTAATTTTTTAAACAAAATTTTTTATTTTTTAAAATTTTTTTTTAAATTTTTTATTTTTTTAAATTTTTTAATTTTAATTTTTTTTTTTAATTTTTAAATTTTTTTTCATTTTTAAATTTTTTTTTTAATTTTCGAAAATTTTTCTAAATTGTTTTTTAATTTTTTTAAATGTATTATTTTTTTATTTCAAAAATGTTTTTTAATTTTTTAGAATTTTTTTTAAAATTTTTAAATTGTTTTTTATTTTTTTAAAAAAAAATTTCTTTATTTTTTAATTTTTTTCAATTTTTAAATTTTTTTTTTAATTTTTATTTTAATTTTGTTTTAATTTTAAAATTTTTTTATTTATTTTTTTTTAAATTATTTATATCTTTTTAATTTTTAAATTTTTTTTTAATTTTTAAATTTTTTTATTTTTTTTAAATTTTTGATAATTTTTCTAAATTTGTTTTTAATTTTTTTAAAAGTATTATTTTTTTATTTCAAAAACGTTTTTTAATTTTTTTTTAATTTTTTCAAATTTTAAAATTTTCTTTTAAAGTTTCTTATAATTTTTTTTAATTTTTAAAATTGTTTTAAAATTTTTTTTAAATTATTTATGTTTTTAATTTCTTAATTTTTTTTTTAATTTTAAATTTTTTTTTAATTTTTACTTATTTTTTTTTTCATTTCTAAAATTTTTTTAAATTTTGTTAATTTTTTTTTAAAAAACTTGTTTCAATTTTTTAACAAAATTAAAAAAAATTATTCATTTTTAAATTTTTTTCTATATTTTTTAATTTTTTTAATTTTAATTTTTAAAATTTTTTTTATTTTTTTTTTTAATTTTTGAAAATTTTTCTAAAATTTTTTTAAAAGTATTATTTTTTATTTCAAAAATGTTTTTTAACTTAAAAAAAATTTTAATTTTGATTTTTCTTTTTTTAATTTTTTTTTTAATTTTTAAAATTTTCTTAAAACTTTTTTTTAATTTTTTAATCAAATTTTTTATTTTTTAAAATTTTTTTTTAAATTTTTAAAATTTTTTAAAATTTTTTTTAAAATTATAATTTTTTTATTTCAAAAAATGTTTTTTAATTTTTTTTTAATTTTTATTCTTTTATTTTAATTTTTTAAATTTTTAAATTTTTTAATTTTTTTTTTAATTTTTTTAAAATTTTTTTTAATTTTTTAAATTTTTTTAAATTTTTCTTTTAAAGTTTTTAAAATTTTTTAAAATTTTAAAATTTTTTTTTAAATTTGTTTCAATTTTTTAACAAAATTAAAAAAATTTATTTGTTTTTTAATTTTTTCTACATTTTTTAATTTTTTTAATTTTTTCAATTTTTAAAATTTTTGTTTTAAATTTTGAAATTTTTTCTAATTTTTTTTTAATTTTTTAAAAGTATTATTTTTTTATTTCAAGAATGTTTTTAATTTTTTTAATTTTTCCAAATTTTTAAATTTTTTAAAAAATTTTCTTATAATTTTTTTTAATTTTTAAAATTTTTTAAAAATTTTTTTAAAAATTTTCTTATAACTTTTTTAAAATTTTTAAAATTATTTTAAATTTTTTTAAAAATTATAATTTTTTTATTTCAAAAATTTTTTTTAAATTTTTTTTCTTTTATTTTAATTTTTTTAATTTTTTCAATTTTTTAAATATTTTTTAAAATTTTCTTATATTTTTTTTTAATTTTTAAAATTTTTTAAAACTTTTTTTTAAATTTTTTAAAATTTTTTTATTTTTTTTTTTAAATTTGTTTCAATTTTTTAACAAAATTAAAAAAAATATTTATTTTTTAGTTTTTTTCTATATTTTTTAATTTTTTTAATTTGTTTAATTTTTAAAATTTTTTTTATTTTTTTTTTAATTTTTGAAAATTTTCTAAAATTTTTTAAAATTTTTTTAAAAGTATTATTTTTTTATTTCAAAAATGTTTTTTAATTTTTTTTAATTTTTTCAAATTTTCAATTTTTTTTAAAATTTTCTTATATTTTTTTTAATTTTTAAATTTTTTTAAAATTTAAAAAAAAATTTCTTAATTTTTTTTAAATTTTTAAAAAAAAATTTTTTTAATATTTTTAATTTTTTTAAAAATTATTTATATTTTTAATTTTTTTAATTTTAATTTTTTTTTTTAATTTTTAATATTTTTTTTATTTTTAAATTTTTTTAATTTTAAAATTTTTTTAAAAATTTTTTTTTAATTTTTTAAAATTTTTTTAAATTTTTTTAAATTTTTCTTCTTTATTTTTATTTAAATTTTTTAAAAATTTTTTAAATTTTTAAAAAATTTTCTTTGCTTCATTTTTATATTTAAATTTTTTAAAAAACTTTTAATTTTTTTTTAAAATTTGTTTCAATTTTTTATCAAAATTAAAAAAATATTTATTTTTTAATTTTTTTCTATATTTTTTAATTTTTTTTGTTTTTAATTTTTTTAAATTTTATTTTTTTTTTAAATTTTTGATAATTTTACAAAAAAAATTTTTAATTTTTAAAATTTTTTTTTTAATTTTTAAAATTTTTTTTTAATTTTTAAATTTTTTTTTTAATTTTTAAATTTTTTTTTTAATTTAAATTTTTTTTTAATTTTTAAAATTTTTTATTTTTTTTTTAATTTTTGAAAATTTTTCTAAATTTTTTTTAATTTTTTTAATTTTTTTTAATTTTTAAAATTTTCTTAAAACTTTTTTTTTAATTTTTTAAAAATTATGTTTTTATTTCAAAAAATGTTTTTTAATTTTTTTTTCTTTTATTTTAATTTTTTTAATTTTTTCAATTTTTTCAATTTTTTTAAAATTTTCTTATAATTTTTTTTAATTTTAAAATTTTTTTTTAAATTTTTCTTTTAAATTTTTAAAAATTTTTTAAAATTTAAAAAATTTTTTTTTTAAATTTGTTTGAATTTTTTAACAAAATTAAAAAAAATTTATTTGTTTTTTAATTTTTTTCTACATTTTTTAGTTTTTTAAATTTTTTTAATTTTTAAAATTTTCGTAAAACTTTTTTTTTAATTTTTTAAACAAAATTTTTTATTTTTTTTAAATTTTTTTTTTAAATTTTTAAATTTTTTTTAATTTTTTTAAAAAATTATAATGGTTTTATTTAAAAAAATGTTTTTTAATTTTTTTTAAATTTTTTTTCTTCTATTTTAATTTTTTAATTTTTTCAATTTTTTTAATTTTTTCAATTTTTTAAATTTTTTTTAAAATTTTCTTATAATTTTTTTTAATTTTTAAATTTTTTTAAAAATTTTATTTTAAATTTTTTAAAAATTTTAAAAATTTTAAATTTTTTTTTTAAATTTGTTTCAATTTTTTAACAAACTTAAAAAAAATTTATTTGTTTCTTAATTTTTTTCTACATTTTTTAATTTTTTTAATTTTTTTAATTTTAAATTTTTTTATTTTTGTTTTAAATTTAGAAATTTTTTCTAAAATTTTTTTTAATTTTTTTAAAAGTATTATTTTTTATTTCAAAAATCTTTTAAATTTTATTTTTCTTTTTTTAATTTTTTTTAAATTTTTTAAACAAAATTTTTTACTTTTTAAAATTTTTTTTTAAATTTTTTATTTTTTTAAATTTTTTATTTTTTAAAATTTTTTTTTTAAATTTTTAAAATTTTTTAAATTTTTTTTTAAAATTATAATGTTTTTATTTCAAAAAATGTTTTTAATTTTTTTTTATTTTTTTTCTTTTATTTTAATTTTTTCAATTTTTTCAATTTTTTAAAAATTTTCTTATAATTTTTTTTAACTTTTCAATTTTTTTTAAAATTTTCCTTTTAAATTTTTTAAAATTTTTTAAAATTTTAAAAAAAATTTTTTAATTTGTTTCAATTTTTAACAAAATTAAAAAAAATTATTTGTTTTTTAATTTTTTTCTACATTTTTTAATTTTTTTAATTTTTTTAATTTTAAATTTTTTTTATTTTTGTTTTAAATTTTGAAATTTTTTCTAAAATTTTTTTTAATTTTTTTAAAAGTATTATTTTTTATTTCAAAAATGTTTTTTAATTTTTAAAAAAATCTTTTAAATTTTATTTTTCTTTTTTTAATTTTTTTTAAATTTTTTAAACAAAATTTTTTATTTTTTAAAATTTTTTTTTTTAAATTTTTTATTTTTTTAAATTTTTTATTTTTTAAAATTTTTTTTTAAATTTCTAAAATTTTTAAAAATTTTTTTTAAAATTATAATGTTTTTATTTAAAAAATGTTTTTTAATTTTTTTTAATTTTTTCAAATTTTCAATTTTTTTTAAATTTTCTTATATTTTTTTAATTTTTAAATTTTTTTAAAATTTAAAAAAAAATTTTTTTAATTTTTTTAAATTTTAAAAAAAAATTTTTTTTAATATTTTTAATTTTTTTTAAAATTATTTATATTTTTAATTTTTTTAATTTTAATTTTTTTTTAATTTTTAATATTTTTTTTATTTTTAAATTTTTTTAATTTTAAAATTTTTTTAAAAATTTTTTTTTAATTTTTAAAAATTTTTTTAAATTTTTTTAAATTTTTCTTTGCTTTATTTTTATTTAAATTTTTTAAAAATTTTTTAAATTTTTTAAAATTTTTCTTTGCTTCATTTTTATATTTAAATTTTTTAAAAAATTTTTAATTTTTTTTTAAAATTTGTTTCAATTTTTTAACAAACTTAAAAAAAATTTATTTGTTTCTTAATTTTTTTCTACATTTTTTATTTTTTTTAATTTTTTTAATTTTAAATTTTTTTATTTTTGTTTTAAATTTAGAAATTTTTTCTAAAATTTTTTTTAATTTTTTTAAAAGTATTATTTTTTATTTCAAAAATGTTTTTTAATTTTTAAAAAAATCTTTTAAATTTTATTTTTCTTTTTTTAATTTTTTTTAAATTTTTTAAACAAAATTTTTTATTTTTTAAAATTTTTTTTTAAAATTTTTTATTTTTTTAAATTTTTTATTTTTTAAAAATTTTTTTTTAAATTTTTAAAATTTTTTAAAATTTTTTTTAAAATTATAATGTTTTTATTTCAAAAATGTTTTTTAATTTTTTTTATTTTTTTTCTTTTATTTTAATTTTTTCAATTTTTTCAATTTTTTAAAAATTTTCTTATAATTTTTTTTAACTTTTCAATTTTTTTTAAAATTTTCCTTTTAAATTTTTTAAAATTTTTTAAAATTTTAAAAAAAAATTTTTTAATTTGTTTCAATTTTTAACAAAATTAAAAAAAATTATTTGTTTTTTAATTTTTTTCTACATTTTTTAATTTTTTTAATTTTTTTAATTTTAAATTTTTTTTATTTTTGTTTTAAATTTTGAAATTTTTTCTAAAATTTTTTTTAATTTTTTTAAAAGTATTATTTTTTATTTCAAAAATGTTTTTTAATTTTTAAAAAAATCTTTTAAATTTTATTTTTCTTTTTTTAATTTTTTTTAAATTTTTTAAACAAAATTTTTTATTTTTTAAAATTTTTTTTTTAAAATTTTTTATTTTTTTAAATTTTTTATTTTTTAAAATTTTTTTTTTAAATTTCTAAAATTTTTAAAAATTTTTTTTAAAATTATAATGTTTTTATTTAAAAAATGTTTTTTAATTTTTTTTAATTTTTTCAAATTTTCAATTTTTTTTAAATTTTCTTATATTTTTTTAATTTTTAAATTTTTTTAAATTTAAAAAAAAATTTTTTAATTTTTTTAAATTTTTAAAAAAAATTTTTTTTAATATTTTTAATTTTTTTTAAAATTATTTATATTTTTAATTTTTTTAATTTTAATTTTTTTTAATTTTTAATATTTTTTTTATTTTTAAATTTTTTTAATTTTAAAATTTTTTTAAAAATTTTTTTTTAATTTTTAAAATTTTTTTAAATTTTTTTAAATTTTTCTTTGCTTTATTTTTATTTAAATTTTTTAAAAATTTTTTAAATTTTTTAAAATATTTTTCTTTGCTTCATTTTTATATTTAAATTTTTTAAAAAATTTTTAATTTTTTTTTAAAATTTGTTTCAATTTTTTAACAAACTTAAAAAAAATTTATTTGTTTCTTAATTTTTTTCTACATTTTTTATTTTTTTTAATTTTTTTAATTTTAAATTTTTTTATTTTTGTTTTAAATTTAGAAATTTTTTCTAAAATTTTTTTTAATTTTTTTAAAAGTATTATTTTTTATTTCAAAAATGTTTTTTAATTTTTAAAAAAATCTTTTAAATTTTATTTTTCTTTTTTTAATTTTTTTTAAATTTTTTAAACAAAATTTTTTATTTTTTAAAATTTTTTTTTTAAAATTTTTTATTTTTTTAAATTTTTTATTTTTTAAAAATTTTTTTTTAAATTTTTAAAATTTTTTTAAATTTTTTTTAAAATTATAATGTTTTTATTTCAAAAATGTTTTTTAATTTTTTTTAATTTTTTCAAATTTTCAATTTTTTTTAAATTTTCTTATATTTTTTTAATTTTCAAATTTTTTTAAAATTTAAAAAAAAATTTTTTTAATTTTTTTAAATTTTTAAAAAAATTTTTTTTTAATATTTTTAATTTTTCTTTAAATTATTTATATTTTTAATTTTTTTAATTTTAATTTTTTTTTTAATTTTTAATATTTTTTTTATTTTTAAATTTTTTAATTTTCAAATTTTTTTAAAATTTAAAAAAAAATTTTTTTAATTTTTTTAAATTTTTAAAAAAAATTTTTTTTAATATTTTTAATTTTTTTTTAAATTATTTATATTTTTAATTTTTTTAATTTTAATTTTTTTTTTAATTTTTAATATTTTTTTTATTTTTAAATTTTTTTAATTTTAAAATTTTTTTAAAAATTTTTTTTTAATTTTTAAAAATTTTTTTAAATTTTTTTAAATTTTTCTTTGCTTTATTTTTATTTAAATTTTTTAAAAATTTTTTAAATTTTTTAAAATTTTTCTTTGCTTCATTTTTATATTTAAATTTTGTAAAAAAATTTTAATTTTTTTTTAAAATTTGTTTCAATTTTTTAACAAAATTAAAAAAATATTTATTTTTTAATTTTTTTCTATATTTTTTAATTTTTAAAAAATTTTTTTTATATTTTAAATTTTTTTTAAATTTTTTTTTTAATTTTTAAATTTTTTTTTCATTTTTAAATTTAATTTAAATTTTGTTAATTTTTTTTAAAAAACTTGTTTCAATTTTTTAACAAAATTAAAAAAAATTATACATTTTTTAATTTTTTTCTATATTTTTTAATTTTTTTAATTTCTTTAATTTTTGAAATTTTTTTTATTTTTTAAAATTTTTTTAATTTTTTAAAAATTTTCTTTGCTTTATTTTTATTTAAATTTTTAAAAAAATTTTTTTAATTTAGATTTTTCTGTTTTTAATTTTTTTTAAATTTTTTAAAAATTTTTTAAAATTTTTTTTTAAAAATTTATTTTAATTTTTATTTAAGTTTTAAATTTTTTTATTTTTTTTAAAATTATTTATATATTTTTATTTTTTTAAATTAAATTTTTTTTTTAATTTTTAAATTTTTTTTTATATTTTAAATTTTTTTTAATTTTAAATTTTTTTTTAATTTTTAAATTTTTTTCATTTTTAATTTTTTTTTTTTAATTTTCGAAAATTTTTCTAAATTTTTTTTTAATTTTTTTAAATGTATTAATTTTTTATGTCAAAAATGTTTTTTAATTTTTTAGATTTTTTTTTAAAATTTTTAAATTGTTTTTTATTTTTTTAAAAAAAAATTTCTTTATTTTTTAATTTTTTTCAATTTTTAAATTTTTATTTTAATTTTGTTTTAATTTTAAAATTTTTTTATTTATTTTTTTTTAAATTATTTATACCTTTTTAATTTTTAAATTTTTTTTTAATTTTTAAATTTTTTTATTTTTTTTTAAATTTTTTTTTTAATTTTTAATTTTTTTTTTAATTTCAAAGTTTTTTTTAATTTTTAAAATTTTTTTTATTTTTTTTTTTAATTTTTGAAAATTTTTCTAAATTTTTTTTTAATTTTTTTAATTTTTTTTTAATTTTTAAAATTTTCTTAAAACTTTTTTTTAATTTTTTAAACAAAATTTTTTATTTTTTTAAAATTTTTTTTTTAAATTTTTAAAATTTTTTTAAATTTTTTTTAAAATTATAATTTTTTTATTTCAAAAAATGTTTTTTAATTTTTTTTTAATTTTTATTCTTTTATTTTAATTTTTTAAACTTTTCAATTTTTTAATTTTTTTTTAATTTTTTTAAAATTTTTTTTAATTTTTTAAATTTTTTTAAAATTTTTCTTTTAAAGTTTTTAAAATTTTTTAAAATTTTTAATTTTTTTTTTTTAAATTTGTTTCAATTTTTTAACAAAATTAAAAAAATTTATTTGTTTTTTAATTTTTTTCTACATTTTTTAATTTTTTAAATTTTTTTCAATTTGTAAAATTTTTGTTTTAAATTTTGAAATAAATTTTTTTTAATTTTTTTAAAAGTATTATTTTTTTATTTCAAGAATGTTTTTTAATTTTTTTAATTTTTTCAAATTTTTAAATTTTTTAAAAAATTTTCTTATAATTTTTTGTAATTTTTTAAATTTTCTAAAATTTTTTTTAAAAAATTTCTTATAACTTTTTAAAATTTTTAAAATTATTTTAAATTTTTTTAAAAAATTATAATTTTTTTATTTCAAAAATTTTTTTTTATTTTTTTCTTTTATTTTAATTTTTTTAATTTTTTCAATTTTTAAAATATTTTTTAAAATTTTCTTATAATTTTTTTTAATTTTTAAAATTTTTTAAAACTTTTTTTTAAATTTTTAAAAATTTTTTATTTTTTTTTAAAATTTGTTTCAATTTTTAACAAAATTAAAAAAAAAAATATTTATTTTTTAATTTTTTTCTATATTTTTTAATTTTTTAATTTTTTAATTTTTAAAATTTTTTTTATTTTTTTTTAATTTTGAAAATTTTTCTAAAATTTTTTAAAATTTTTTTAAAAGTATTATTTTTTTATTTCAAAAATGTTTTTTAATTTTTTTTAATTTTTTCAAATTTTCAGTTTTTTTTAAATTTTCTTATATTTTTTTAATTTTTAAATTTTTTTAAAATTTAAAAAAAAATTTTTTTAATTTTTTTAAATTTTAAAAAAAATTTTTTTTTAATATTTTTAATTTTTTTTAAATTATTTATATTTTAATTTTTTTAATTTTAATTTTTTTTTTTAATTTTTAATATTTTTTTATTTTTAAATTTTTTTAATTTTAAAATTCTTTTAAAATTTTTTTTAAATTATTTATATTTTAATTTTTTAATTTTTTTTTTAATTTTAAATTTTTTTTAATTTTTAATTATTTTTTTTTCATTTTTAAATTTTTTTTAAATTTTGTTAATTTTTTTTAAAAAACTTGTTTCAATTTTTTAACAAAATTAAAAAAATTATTCATTTTTAAATTTTTTTTCTATATTTTTAATTTTTTTAATTTTAATTTTTAAAATTTTTTTTATTTTTTTTTAATTTTTGAAAATTTTCTAAAATTTTTTTTAATTTTTTTAAAAGTATTATTTTTTTATTTCAAAAATGTTTTTTAACTTAAAAAAAAATTTTAATTTTGATTTTTCTTTTTTTAATTTTTTTTTAATTTTTAAAATTTTCTTAAAACTTTTTTTTAATTTTTTAAACAAATTTTTTATTTTTTAAAATTTTTTTTAAATTTTAAAATTTTTTAAAATTTTTAAACAAAATTTTTTATTTTTTTTAAATTTTTTTTTAAATTTTTAATTTTTTTTTAAATTTTTTTAAAAAGTATTATTTTTTTATTTCAAAAATGTTTTTAATTTTTTAAAATATTTTTTTATTTTTTTTAAATTTTTAATTTTTTTTTTTAATTTTTGATAATTTTACAAAAATTTGTTTTAATTTTAAAATTTTTTTTAATTTTTAAATTTTTTTTAATTTTTAAAATTTTTTTTTAATTTAAATTTTTTTTAATTTTTAAAATTTTTTTATTTTTTTTTAATTTTTGAAAATTTTTCTAAATTTTTTTTTTAATTTTTTTAATTTTTTTATAATTTTTAAAATTTTCTTAAAACTTTTTTTTAATTTTTTAAACAAAATTTTTTATTTTTTAAAATTTTTCTTTTAAATTTTTTAAAATTTTTTAAAATTTAAAAAAATTTTTTTTTAAAATTAGTTTCAATTTTTAACAAAATTAAAAAAAAATTATTTGTTTTTTAATTTTTTTCTACATTTTTTAATCTTTTTAATTTTTTTAATTTAAAAATTTTTTTTTATTTTTGTTTTAAATTTTGAAATTTTTTCTAAAATTTTTTTTAATTTTTTTAAAAGTATTATTTTTTTATTTAAAAAATGTTTTTTAATTTTTAAAATTTTTTTTATTTTTTTTTTAATTTTATTTAATTTTTTCAAATTTTCAATTTTTTTTAAATTTTCTTATATTTTTTAATTTTTAAATTTTTTTAAAATTTAAAAAAAATTTTTTTAATTTTTTTAAATTTTTAAAAAAATTTTTTTTAATATTTTTAATTTTTTTTTAAATTATTTATATTTTTAATTTTTTTAATTTTAATTTTTTTTTAATTTTTAATATTTTTTTATTTTTAAATTTTTTAATTTTAAATTTTTTTTAATTTTTAAAAATTTTTTAATTTTTTTAAATTTTTCTTTGCTTTATTTTTATTTAAATTTTTTAAAAATTTTTTAAATTTTTTAAAATTTTTCTTTGCTTCATTTTTATATTTAAATTTTTTAAAAAATTTTTAATTTTTTTTTTAAATTTGATTCAATTTTTAACAAAATTAAAAAAATATTTATTTTTTAATTTTTTTCTATATTTTTTAATTTTTTTGTTTTTAATTTTTTTAAATTTTAATTTTTTTTAAAATTTTTGATAATTTTACAAAAAAAATTTTAATTTTTAAAATTTTTTTTAATTTTTAAAATTATTTTTTAATTTTAAAATTTTTTTTAAATTTTTCTTTTAAATTTTTTAAAATTTTTTAAAATTTAAAAATTTTTTTTTTAAATTTGTTTGAATTTTTTAACAAAATTAAAAAAATTTATTTGTTTTTTAATTTTTTTCTACATTTTTTAATTTTTTAAATTTTTTTCAATTTGTAAAATTTTTGTTTTAAATTTTGAAATTTTCTCTAAATTTTTTTTAATTTTTTTAAAAGTATTATTTTTTTATTTCAAGAATGTTTATTAATTTTTTTAATTTTTTCAAATTTTTAAATTTTTTAAAAAATTTTCTTATAATTTTTTGTAATTTTTTAAATTTTCTAAAATTTTTTTTAAAAAATTTCTTATAACTTTTTAAAATTTTTAAAATTATTTTAAATTTTTTTAAAAATTATAATTTTTTTATTTCAAAAATTTTTTTTTATTTTTTTCTTTTATTTTAATTTTTTTAATTTTTTCAATTTTTAAAATATTTTTTAAAATTTTCTTATAATTTTTTTTAATTTTTAAAATTTTTTAAAACTTTTTTTTAAATTTTTTAAAATTTTTTTATTTTTTTTTTAAAATTTGTTTCAATTTTTTAACAAAATTAAAAAAAAAAATATTTATTTTTTAATTTTTTTCTATATTTTTTAATTTTTTTAATTTTTTTAATTTTTAAAATTTTTTTTATTTTTTTTTTAATTTTTGAAAATTTTTCTAAAATTTTTTAAAATTTTTTTAAAAGTATTATTTTTTTATTTCAAAAATGTTTTTTAATTTTTTTTAATTTTTTCAAATTTTCAATTTTTTTTAAATTTTCTTATATTTTTTTAATTTTTAAATTTTTTTAAAATTTAAAAAAAAATTTTTTTAATTTTTTTAAATTTTAAAAAATTTTTTTTTTTAATATTTTTAATTTTTTTTAAATTATTTATATTTTTAATTTTTTTAATTTTAATTTTTTTTTTTTAATTTTTAATATTTTTTTATTTTTAAATTTTTTAATTTTAAAATTTTTTTTAATTTTTAAAAATTTTTTTAAATTTTTTTAAATTTTTCTTTGCTTTATTTTTATTTAAATTTTTAAAAATTTTTTAAATTTTTTAAAATTTTTCTTTGCTTCATTTTTATATTTAAATTTTTTAAAAAATTTTTAATTTTTTTTTTAAATTTGATTCAATTTTTTAACAAAATTAAAAAAATATTTATTTTTTAATTTTTTTCTATATTTTTTAATTTTTTTGTTTTTAATTTTTTTAAATTTTAATTTTTTTTTAAATTTTTGGTAATTTTACAAAAAAAATTTTAATTTTTAAAATTTTTTTTTAATTTTTAAAATTTTTTTTTAATTTTTAAATTTTTTTTTAATTTTTAAATTTTTTTTTTAATTTAAATTTTTTTTAATTTTTAAAATTTTTTATTTTTTTTTTAATTTTTGAAAATTTTTCTAAATTTTTTTAAATTTTTTTAATTTTATTTAATTTTTTCAAATTTTCAATTTTTTTTAAATTTTCTTATATTTTTTTAATTTTTAAATTTTTTTAAAATTTAAAAAAAATTTTTTTTAATTTTTTTAAATTTTTAAAAAAATTTTTTTTTAATATTTTTAATTTTTTTTTAAATTATTTATATTTTTAATTTTTTAATTTTAATTTTTTTTTTAATTTTTAATATTTTTTTATTTTTAAATTTTTTAATTTTAAAATTTTTTTTTAATTTTTAAAAATTTTTTTAAATTTTTTTAAATTTTTCTTTGCTTTATTTTTATTTAAATTTTTTAAAAATTTTTAAATTTTTTAAAATTTTTCTTTGCTTCATTTTTATATTTAAATTTTTTAAAAAATTTTTTAATTTTTTTTTTAAATTTGATTCAATTTTTTAACAAAATTAAAAAATATTTATTTTTTAATTTTTTTCTATATTTTTTAATTTTTTTGTTTTTAATTTTTTTAAATTTTAATTTTTTTTAAAATTTTTGATAATTTTACAAAAAAATTTTAATTTTTAAAATTTTTTTTTAATTTTTAAAATTATTTTTTAATTTTAAAATTTTTTTTAAATTTTTCTTTTAAATTTTTTAAAATTTTTTAAAATTTAAAAATTTTTTTTTTTAAATTTGTTTGAATTTTTTAACAAAATTAAAAAAATTTATTTGTTTTTTAATTTTTTTCTACATTTTTTAATTTTTTAAATTTTTTTCAATTTGTAAAATTTTTGTTTTAAATTTTGAAATTTTCTCTAAATTTTTTTTAATTTTTTTAAAAGTATTATTTTTTTATTCAAGAATGTTTTTTAATTTTTTTAATTTTTTCAAATTTTTAAATTTTTTAAAAATTTTCTTATAATTTTTTGTAATTTTTTAAATTTTCTAAAATTTTTTTTAAAAAATTTCTTATAACTTTTAAAATTTTTAAAATTATTTTAAATTTTTTTAAAAATTATAATTTTTTTATTTCAAAAATTTTTTTTATTTTTTTCTTTTATTTTAATTTTTTTAATTTTTTCAATTTTTAAAATATTTTTTAAAATTTTCTTATAATTTTTTTTAATTTTTAAAATTTTTTAAAACTTTTTTTTAAATTTTTTAAAATTTTTTTATTTTTTTTTTAAAATTTGTTTCAATTTTTTAACAAAATTAAAAAAAAAAATATTTATTTTTTAATTTTTTTCTATATTTTTTAATTTTTTTAATTTTTTTAATTTTTAAAATTTTTTTTATTTTTTTTTTAATTTTTGAAAATTTTTCTAAAATTTTTTAAAATTTTTTTAAAAGTATTATTTTTTTATTTCAAAAATGTTTTTTAATTTTTTTTAATTTTTTCAAATTTTCAATTTTTTTTAAATTTTCTTATATTTTTTTAATTTTTAAATTTTTTTAAAATTTAAAAAAAAATTTTTTTAATTTTTTAAATTTTAAAAAATTTTTTTTTTAATATTTTTAATTTTTTTTAAATTATTTATATTTTTAATTTTTTTAATTTTAATTTTTTTTTTTAATTTTTAATATTTTTTTATTTTTAAATTTTTTTAATTTTAAAATTTTTTTTTAATTTTTAAAAATTTTTTTAAATTTTTTTAAATTTTTCTTTGCTTTATTTTTATTTAAATTTTTTAAAAATTTTTTAAATTTTTTAAAATTTTTCTTTGCTTCATTTTTATATTTAAATTTTTTAAAAAATTTTTAATTTTTTTTTTAAATTTGATTCAATTTTTTAACAAAATTAAAAAAATATTTATTTTTTAATTTTTTTCTATATTTTTTAATTTTTTTGTTTTTAATTTTTTTAAATTTTAATTTTTTTTTAAATTTTTGGTAATTTTACAAAAAAAATTTTAATTTTTAAAATTTTTTTTTAATTTTTAAAATTTTTTTTTAATTTTTAAATTTTTTTTTTAATTTTTAAATTTTTTTTTTAATTTAAATTTTTTTTAATTTTTAAAATTTTTATTTTTTTTTTAATTTTTGAAAATTTTTCTAAATTTTTTTTTAATTTTTTTAATTTTTTTTAATTTTTAAAATTTTCTTAAAACTTTTTTTTTAATTTTTTAAAAATTATGTTTTTATTTCAAAAAATGTTTTTTAATTTTTTTTTTCTTTTATTTTAATTTTTTTAATTTTTTCAATTTTTTCAATTTTTTTAAAATTTTCTTATAATTTTTTTTAATTTTAAAATTTTTTTTAAATTTTTCTTTTAAATTTTTTAAAATTTTTTAAAATTTAAAATTTTTTTTTTTTAAATTTGTTTGAATTTTTAACAAAATTAAAAAAAATTTATTTGTTTTTTAATTTTTTTCTACATTTTTTAATTTGTTTAATTTTTTTAATTTTTAAAATTTTCGTAAAACTTTTTTTTTTAATTTTTTAAACAAAATTTTTTATTTTTTTTTAATTTTTTTTTAAATTTTTAAAATTTTTTAAATTTTTTTAAAAAATTATAATGGTTTTATTTAAAAAAATGATTTTTAATTTTTTTTAAATTTTTTTTCTTTTATTTTAATTTTTTAATTTTTTCAATTTTTTCAATTTTTTTTAAATTTTCTTATAATTTTTTTTAATTTTTAAATTTTTTTTTTAAATTTTTTATTTTTTAAAATTTTTTTTTAAATTTTTAAAATTTTTAAATTTTTTTTTAAAATTAT
>NW_027485658.1:5000-22500 GCF_050908995.1 Andrena cerasifolii
CGGTCAGTCTGTCCGTCGGTCGGTCGGTCGGTCGGTCGGTCAGTCGGTCAGTCAGTCTGTCGGTCGGTCGGTCGGTCGGTCGGTCGGTCGGTCAGTCGGTCAGTCAGTCCGTCGGTCGGTCGGTCGGTCGGTCGGTCGGTCGGTCGGTCGGTCGGTCAGTCGGTCAGTCAGTCCGTCGGTCAGTCGGTCAGTCGGTCAGTTGGTCGGTCGGTCGGTCGGTCGGTCGGTCAGTCGGTCAGTCAGTCCGTCGGTCGGTCGGTCGGACGGTCGGTCGGTCGGTCGGTCGGTTGGTCGTTCGGTCGGTCGGTCGGTCGGTCGGTCGGTCAGTCGGTCAGTCGGTCAGTCAGTCCGTCGGTCGGACGGTCGGTCGGTCGCTCGGTCGGTCGGTCGGTCAGTCGGTCGGTCAGTCGGTCGGTCGGTCGGTCGGTCGGTCGGTCGGCCGGTCGGTCGGTCGGTCAGTCGGTCAGTCGTTCGATCGGTCGGTCGCTCAGTCGGTCAGTCGATCAGTCAGTCCGTCGGTCGGTCGGTCGGTCGGTCGGTCAGTCGGTCAGTCAGTCGGCCAGTCGGTCAGTCGGTCAGTCAGTCGGTCAGTCAGTCCGTCGGTCGGTCGGTCGGTCGGTCGGTCGGTTGGTCGTTCGTTCGGTCGGTCGGTCGGTCGGTCGGTCAGTCGGTCAGTCCGTAGGTCAGTCGGTCAGTTGGGCGGTCAGTCGGTCAGTCGGTCAGTCAGTCGGCCAGTCGGTCAGTCGGTCAGTCAGTCCGTCGGTCGGTCGGTCGGTCGGTCGGTCGGTCAGTCGGTCGGTCAGTCGGTCAGTCGATCAGTCAGTCCGTCGGTCGGTCGGTCGGTCGGTCGGCCGGTCGGTCGGTCAGTCGGTCAGTCGGTCAGTCGGTCAGTCAGTCCGTCGGTCGGTCGATCGGTCGGTCGGTCGGTCGGTCGGTCGGCCGGTCGGTCGGTCGGTCGGTCGGTCAGTCGATCAGTCAGTCCGTCGGTCGGTCGGTCGGTCCGTCGGTCAGTCGGTCAGTCAGTCCGTCGGTCGGTCGGTCGGTCGGTCGGTCAGTCGGTCAGTCAGTCTGTCGGTCGGTCGGTCGGTCGGTCGGTCGGTCGGTCAGTCGGTCAGTCAGTCCGTCGGTCGGTCGGTCGGTCGGTCGGTCGGTTGGTCGTTCGGTCGGTCGGTCGGTCGGTCGGTCGGTCAGTCGGTCAGTCAGTCCGTCGGTCGGACGGTCGGTCGGTCGCTCGGTCGGTCAGTCGGTCGGTCGGTCGGTCGGTCAGTCGGTCAGTCGGTCGGTCAGTCGGTCGGTCGGTCGGTCGGTCGTTCGGTCGGTCGGTCGCTCAGTCGGTCAGTCGATCAGTCAGTCCGTCGGTCGGTCGGTCGGTCGGTCGGTCGGTCGGTCGTTCGGTCGGTCGGTCAGTCGGTCAGTCGGTCAGTCGGTCAGTCAGTCCGTCGGTCGGTCGGTCGGTCGGTCGGTCAGTCGGTCAGTCAGTCCGTAGGTCAGTCGGTCAGTTGGTCGGTCAGTCGGTCAGTCGGTCAGTCAGTCCGTCGGTCGGTCGGTCGGTCAGTCGGTCAGTCGGTCGGTCGGTCGGTCGGTCGGTCGGTCGGTCGGTCAGTCGGTCAGTCGGTCAGTCAGTCCGTCGGTCGGTTGGTCGGTCGGTCGGTCGGTCGGTCGGTCGGTCGGTCGGTCGGTCAGTCGTTCAGTCGGTCAGTCATTCGGTCGGTCGGTCGGTCGGTCGGTCGGTCGGTCGGTCGGTCGGTCGGTCGGTCGGTCGGTCGGTCGGTCGGTCGGTCGGTCGGTCGGTCGTTCGGTCGGCCGGTCGGTCGGTCGGTCGGTCGGTCAGTCGATCAGTCAGTCCGTCGGTCGGTCGGTCGGTCCGTCGGTCAGTCGGTCAGTCAGTCCGTCGGTCGGTCGGTCGGTCGGTCAGTCAGTCGGTCAGTCAGTCTGTCGGTCGGTCGGTCGGTCGGTCGGTCGGTCAGTCGGTCAGTCAGTCCGTCGGTCGGTCGGTCGGTCGGTCGGTCGGTTGGTCGTTCGGTCGGTCGGTCGGTCGGTCGGTCGGTCAGTCGGTCAGTCGGTCAGTCAGTCCGTCGGTCGGACGGTCGGTCGGTCGCTCGGTCGGTCAGTCGGTCGGTCGGTCGGTCAGTCGGTCAGTCAGTCCTTCGGTGGGTCGGTCGGTCGGTCAGTCGGTCGGTCAGTCGGTCAGTCGATAAGTCAGTCCGTCGGTCGGTCGGTCGGTCGGTCGGTCGGTCGGTCAGTCGGTCGGTCGGTCGGTCGGTCGTTCGGTCGGTCGGTCGCTCAGTCGGTCAGTCGATCAGTCAGTCCGTCGGTCGGTCGGTCGGTCGTTCGGTCAGTCCGTCGGTCGGTCGGTCGGTCGGTCGGTCGGTCGGTCGGTGGGTCGGTCGGTCGGTCGGTCGGTCGGTCGTTCGGTCGGTCGTTCGGTCGGTCAGTCGGTCAGTCAGTCCGTCGGTCAGTCGGTGAGTTGGTCGGTCAGTCGGTCAGTCGGTCAGTCAGTCCGTCGGTCGGTCGGTCGGTCGGTCGGTCGGTCGGTTGGTCAGTCGGTCGGTCGGTCGGTCGGTCAGTCGGTCGGTCAGTCGGTCGGTCGGTCGGTCGGTCGTTCGGTCGGTCGGTCGCTCAGTCGGTCAGTCGATCAGTCAGTCCGTCGGTCGGTCGGTCGGTCGGTCGGTCAGTCGGTCAGTCAGTCGGCCAGTCGGTCAGTCGGTCAGTCAGTCCGTCGGTCGGTCGGTCGGTCGGTCAGTCGGTCGGTCAGTCGGTCAGTCGATCAGTCAGTCCGTCGGTCGGTCGGTCGGTCGGTCGCTCGGTCGGTCGGTCGGTCGGTCGGTCGGTCAGTCGGTCAGTCGGTCAGTCGGTCAGTCAGTCCGTCGGTCGGTCGGTCGGTCGGTCAGTCGGTCAGTCAGTCCGTCGGTCGGTCGGTCGGTCGGTCAGTCGGTCGGTCAGTCGGTCAGTCGATCAGTCAGTCCGTCGGTCGGTCGGTCGGTCGGTCGGTCGGTCGGTCGGTCAGTCGGTCAGTCGGTCAGTCGGTCAGTCAGTCCGTCGGTCGGTCGGTCGGTCGGTCAGTCGGTCAGTCAGTCCGTAGGTCAGTCGGTCAGTTGGTCGGTCAGTCGGTCAGTCGGTCAGTCAGTCCGTCGGTCGGTCGGTCGGTCAGTCGGTCAGTCGGTCGGTCGGTCGGTCGGTCGGTCGGTCGGTCAGTCGGTCAGTCGGTCAGTCGGTCAGTCAGTCCGTCGGTCGGTTGGTCGGTCGGTCGGTCGGTCGGTCGGTCGGTCGTCGGTCGGTCGGTCGTTCGGTCGGTCGGTCGGTCGGTCGGTCGGTCAGTCGGTCAGTCGGTCAGTCAGTCCGTCGGTCGGACGGTCGGTCGGTCGCTCGGTCGGTCGGTCGGTCAGTCGGTCGGTCAGTCGGTCGGTCGGTCGGTCGGTCGGTCGGTCGGCCGGTCGGTCGGTCGGTCAGTCGGTCAGTCGTTCGATCGGTCGGTCGCTCAGTCGGTCAGTCGATCAGTCAGTCCGTCGGTCGGTCGGTCGGTCCGTCGGTCAGTCGGTCAGTCAGTCGGCCAGTCGGTCAGTCGGTCAGTCAGTCGGTCAGTCAGTCCGTCGGTCGGTCGGTCGGTCGGTCGGTCGGTTGGTCGTTCGTTCGGTCGGTCGGTCGGTCGGTCGGTCAGTCGGTCAGTCCGTAGGTCAGTCGGTCAGTTGGGCGGTCAGTCGGTCAGTCGGTCAGTCAGTCGGCCAGTCGGTCAGTCGGTCAGTCAGTCCGTCGGTCGGTCGGTCGGTCGGTCGGTCGGTCAGTCGGTCGGTCAGTCGGTCAGTCGATCAGTCAGTCCGTCGGTCGGTCGGTCGGTCGGTCGGCCGGTCGGTCGGTCAGTCGGTCAGTCGGTCAGTCGGTCAGTCAGTCCGTCGGTCGGTCGATCGGTCGGTCGGTCGGTCGGTCGGTCGGCCGGTCGGTCGGTCGGTCGGTCGGTCAGTCGATCAGTCAGTCCGTCGGTCGGTCGGTCGGTCCGTCGGTCAGTCGGTCAGTCAGTCCGTCGGTCGGTCGGTCGGTCGGTCGGTCAGTCGGTCAGTCAGTCTGTCGGTCGGTCGGTCGGTCGGTCGGTCGGTCGGTCAGTCGGTCAGTCAGTCCGTCGGTCGGTCGGTCGGTCGGTCGGTCGGTTGGTCGTTCGGTCGGTCGGTCGGTCGGTCGGTCGGTCAGTCGGTCAGTCAGTCCGTCGGTCGGACGGTCGGTCGGTCGCTCGGTCGGTCAGTCGGTCGGTCGGTCGGTCGGTCAGTCGGTCAGTCGGTCGGTCAGTCGGTCGGTCGGTCGGTCGGTCGTTCGGTCGGTCGGTCGCTCAGTCGGTCAGTCGATCAGTCAGTCCGTCGGTCGGTCGGTCGGTCGGTCGGTCGGTCGGTCGTTCGGTCGGTCGGTCAGTCGGTCAGTCGGTCAGTCGGTCAGTCAGTCCGTCGGTCGGTCGGTCGGTCAGTCGGTCAGTCGGTCGGTCGGTCGGTCGGTCGGTCGGTCGGTCGGTCAGTCGGTCAGTCGGTCAGTCAGTCCGTCGGTCGGTTGGTCGGTCGGTCGGTCGGTCGGTCGGTCGGTCGGTCGGTCGGTCAGTCGTTCAGTCGGTCAGTCAGTCGGTCGGTCGGTCGGTCGGTCGGTCGGTCGGTCGGTCGGTCGGTCGGTCGGTCGGTCGGTCGGTCGGTCGGTCGGTCGGTCGGTCGGTCGGTCGTTCGGTCGGCCGGTCGGTCGGTCGGTCGGTCGGTCAGTCGATCAGTCAGTCCGTCGGTCGGTCGGTCGGTCCGTCGGTCAGTCGGTCAGTCAGTCCGTCGGTCGGTCGGTCGGTCGGTCGGTCGGTCGGTCAGTCGGTCAGTCAGTCGGCCAGTCGGTCAGTCGGTCAGTCAGTCCTTCGGTGGGTCGGTCGGTCGGTCAGTCGGTCGGTCAGTCGGTCAGTCGATAAGTCAGTCCGTCGGTCGGTCGGTCGGTCGGTCGGTCGGTCGGTCAGTCGGTCGGTCGGTCGGTCGGTCGTTCGGTCGGTCGGTCGCTCAGTCGGTCAGTCGATCAGTCAGTCCGTCGGTCGGTCGGTCGGTCGGTCGGTCAGTCCGTCGGTCGGTCGGTCGGTCGGTCGGTCGGTCGGTCGGTGGGTCGGTCGGTCGGTCGGTCGGTCGGTCGTTCGGTCGGTCGTTCGGTCGGTCAGTCGGTCAGTCAGTCCGTCGGTCAGTCGGTGAGTTGGTCGGTCAGTCGGTCAGTCGGTCAGTCAGTCCGTCGGTCGGTCGGTCGGTCGGTCGGTCGGTTGGTCAGTCGGTCGGTCGGTCGGTCGGTCAGTCGGTCGGTCAGTCGGTCGGTCGGTCGGTCGGTCGTTCGGTCGGTCGGTCGCTCAGTCGGTCAGTCGATCAGTCAGTCCGTCGGTCGGTCGGTCGGTCGGTCGGTCAGTCGGTCAGTCAGTCGGCCAGTCGGTCAGTCGGTCAGTCAGTCCGTCGGTCGGTCGGTCGGTCGGTCAGTCGGTCGGTCAGTCGGTCAGTCGATCAGTCAGTCCGTCGGTCGGTCGGTCGGTCGGTCGCTCGGTCGGTCGGTCGGTCGGTCGGTCGGTCAGTCGGTCAGTCGGTCAGTCAGTCCGTCGGTCGGTCGGTCGGTCGGTCAGTCGGTCAGTCAGTCCGTCGGTCGGTCGGTCGGTCGGTCAGTCGGTCGGTCAGTCGGTCAGTCGATCAGTCAGTCCGTCGGTCGGTCGGTCGGTCGGTCGGTCGGTCGGTCGGTCAGTCGGTCAGTCGGTCAGTCGGTCAGTCAGTCCGTCGGTCGGTCGGTCGGTCGGTCAGTCGGTCAGTCAGTCCGTAGGTCAGTCGGTCAGTTGGTCGGTCAGTCGGTCAGTCGGTCAGTCAGTCCGTCGGTCGGTCGGTCGGTCAGTCGGTCAGTCGGTCGGTCGGTCGGTCGGTCGGTCGGTCGGTCAGTCGGTCAGTCGGTCAGTCGGTCAGTCAGTCCGTCGGTCGGTTGGTCGGTCGGTCGGTCGGTCGGTCGGTCGGTCGGTCGGTCGGTCGGTCGGTCGGTCGGTCGGTCGGTCAGTCGTTCAGTCGGTCAGTCAGTCGGTCGGTCGGTCGGTCGGTCGGTGGGTCGGTCGGTCGGTCGGTCAGTCGGTCAGTCGGTCGGTCGGTCGGTCGGTCGGTCGGTCGGTCGGTCGTCGGTCGGTCGGTCGGTCGGTCGGTCGGTCGTCAGTCAGTCCGTCGGTCGGTCAGTCAGTCCGTCGGTCGGTCGGTCGGTCAGTCGGTCAGTCGGTCGGTCGGTCGGTCGGTTGGTCGGTCGGTCAGTCGGTCAGTCGGTCAGTCGGTCAGTCAGTCCGTCGGTCGGTTGGTCGGTCGGTCGGTCGGTCGGTCGGTCGGTCGGTCGGTCGGTCGGTCGGTCGGTCGGTCGGTCGGTCGGTCGGTCAGTCGTTCAGTCGGTCAGTCAGTAGGTCAGTCGATCAGTCAGTCCGTCGGTCGGTCGGTCGGTCGGTCATTCGGTCAGTCGGTCGGTCGGTCGGTCGGTCGGTCGGTCGGTCGGTCGGTCAGTCGGTCAGTCGGTCAGTCAGTCCGTCGGTCGGTCTGTCGGTCGGTCGGTCGGTCGGTCGTTCGGTCGGTCGGTCGGTCGGTCGGTCGGTCGGTCGGTCGGTCGGCCGGTCGGTCGGTCAGTCGGTCAGTCAGTCCGTCGGTCGGTCGGTCGGTCGGTCGGTCGGTCGGTCGGTCAGTCGGTCAGTCAGTCCGTCGGTCGGTCGGTTGGTCGGTCGGTCGGTCGGTCGGTCGGTCGGTCGGTCGGTCGGTCGGTCGGTCGGTCGGTCGGTCGGTCGGTCGGTCGGTCGGTCGGTCGGTCGGTCGGTCGGTCGGTCGGTCGGTCGGTCGGTCGGTCGGTCGGTCGGTCGGTCGGTCGGTCAGTCGGTCAGTCAGTCCGTCGGTCAGTCGGTCAGTCGGTCAGTTGGTCGGTCGGTCGGTCGGTCGGTCGGTCAGTCGGTCAGTCAGTCCGTCGGTCGGTCGGACGGTCGGTCGGTCGGTCGGTCGGTTGGTCGTTCGGTCGGTCGGTCGGTCGGTCGGTCGGTCAGTCGGTCAGTCGGTCAGTCAGTCCGTCGGTCGGACGGTCGGTCGGTCGCTCGGTCGGTCGGTCGGTCAGTCGGTCGGTCAGTCGGTCGGTCGGTCGGTCGGTCGGTCGGTCGGTCGGCCGGTCGGTCGGTCAGTCGGTCAGTCGTTCGATCGGTCGGTCGCTCAGTCGGTCAGTCGATCAGTCAGTCCGTCGGTCGGTCGGTCGGTCGGTCGGTCAGTCGGTCAGTCAGTCGGCCAGTCGGTCAGTCGGTCAGTCAGTCGGTCAGTCAGTCCGTCGGTCGGTCGGTCGGTCGGTCGGTCGGTTGGTCGTTCGTTCGGTCGGTCGGTCGGTCGGTCGGTCAGTCGGTCAGTCCGTAGGTCAGTCGGTCAGTTGGGCGGTCAGTCGGTCAGTCGGTCAGTCAGTCGGCCAGTCGGTCAGTCGGTCAGTCAGTCCGTCGGTCGGTCGGTCGGTCGGTCGGTCGGTCAGTCGGTCGGTCAGTCGGTCAGTCGCTCGGTCGGTCGGTCGGTCGGTCGGTCGGTCAGTCGGTCAGTCGGTCAGTCGGTCAGTCAGTCCGTCGGTCGGTCGGTCGGTCGGTCAGTCGGTCAGTCAGTCCGTCGGTCGGTCGGTCGGTCGGTCAGTCGGTCGGTCAGTCGGTCAGTCGATCAGTCAGTCCGTCGGTCGGTCGGTCGGTCGGTCGGTCGGTCGGTCGGTCAGTCGGTCAGTCGGTCAGTCGGTCAGTCAGTCCGTCGGTCGGTCGGTCGGTCGGTCAGTCGGTCAGTCAGTCCGTAGGTCAGTCGGTCAGTTGGTCGGTCAGTCGGTCAGTCGGTCAGTCAGTCCGTCGGTCGGTCGGTCGGTCAGTCGGTCAGTCGGTCGGTCGGTCGGTCGGTCGGTCGGTCGGTCAGTCGGTCAGTCGGTCAGTCGGTCAGTCAGTCCGTCGGTCGGTTGGTCGGTCGGTCGGTCGGTCGGTCGGTCGGTCGGTCGGTCGGTCGTTCGGTCGGTCGGTCGGTCGGTCGGTCGGTCAGTCAGTCAGTCGGTCAGTCAGTCCGTCGGTCGGACGGTCGGTCGGTCGCTCGGTCGGTCGGTCGGTCAGTCGGTCGGTCAGTCGGTCGGTCGGTCGGTCGGTCGGTCGGTCGGCCGGTCGGTCGGTCGGTCAGTCGGTCAGTCGTTCGATCGGTCGGTCGCTCAGTCGGTCAGTCGATCAGTCAGTCCGTCGGTCGGTCGGTCGGTCGGTCGGTCAGTCGGTCAGTCAGTCGGCCAGTCGGTCAGTCGGTCAGTCAGTCGGTCAGTCAGTCCGTCGGTCGGTCGGTCGGTCGGTCGGTCGGTTGGTCGTTCGTTCGGTCGGTCGGTCGGTCGGTCGGTCAGTCGGTCAGTCCGTAGGTCAGTCGGTCAGTTGGGCGGTCAGTCGGTCAGTCGGTCAGTCGGTCGGCCAGTCGGTCAGTCGGTCAGTCAGTCCGTCGGTCGGTCGGTCGGTCGGTCGGTCGGTCAGTCGGTCGGTCAGTCGGTCAGTCGATCAGTCAGTCCGTCGGTCGGTCGGTCGGTCGGTCGGCCGGTCGGTCGGTCAGTCGGTCAGTCGGTCAGTCGGTCAGTCAGTCCGTCGGTCGGTCGATCGGTCGGTCGGTCGGTCGGTCGGTCGGCCGGTCGGTCGGTCGGTCGGTCGGTCAGTCGATCAGTCAGTCCGTCGGTCGGTCGGTCGGTCCGTCGGTCAGTCGGTCAGTCAGTCCGTCGGTCGGTCGGTCGGTCGGTCGGTCAGTCGGTCAGTCAGTCTGTCGGTCGGTCGGTCGGTCGGTCGGTCGGTCGGTCAGTCGGTCAGTCAGTCCGTCGGTCGGTCGGTCGGTCGGTCGGTCGGTTGGTCGTTCGGTCGGTCGGTCGGTCGGTCGGTCGGTCAGTCGGTCAGTCAGTCCGTCGGTCGGACGGTCGGTCGGTCGCTCGGTCGGTCAGTCGGTCGGTCGGTCGGTCGGTCAGTCGGTCAGTCGGTCGGTCAGTCGGTCGGTCGGTCGGTCGGTCGTTCGGTCGGTCGGTCGCTCAGTCGGTCAGTCGATCAGTCAGTCCGTCGGTCGGTCGGTCGGTCGGTCGGTCGGTCGGTCGTTCGGTCGGTCGGTCAGTCGGTCAGTCGGTCAGTCGGTCAGTCAGTCCGTCGGTCGGTCGGTCGGTCAGTCGGTCAGTCGGTCGGTCGGTCGGTCGGTCGGTCGGTCGGTCGGTCAGTCGGTCAGTCGGTCAGTCAGTCCGTCGGTCGGTTGGTCGGTCGGTCGGTCGGTCGGTCGGTCGGTCGGTCGGTCGGTCAGTCGTTCAGTCGGTCAGTCAGTCGGTCGGTCGGTCGGTCGGTCGGTCGGTCGGTCGGTCGGTCGGTCGGTCGGTCGGTCGGTCGGTCGGTCGGTCGGTCGGTCGGTCGGTCGGTCGGTCGGTCGGTCGTTCGGTCGGCCGGTCGGTCGGTCGGTCGGTCGGTCAGTCGATCAGTCAGTCCGTCGGTCGGTCGGTCGGTCAGTCGGTCAGTCAGTCCGTCGGTCGGTCGGTCGGTCGGTCGGTCGGTTGGTCGTTCGTTCGGTCGGTCGGTCGGTCGGTCGGTCAGTCGGTCAGTCCGTAGGTCAGTCGGTCAGTTGGGCGGTCAGTCGGTCAGTCGGTCAGTCAGTCGGCCAGTCGGTCAGTCGGTCAGTCAGTCCGTCGGTCGGTCGGTCGGTCGGTCGGTCGGTCAGTCGGTCGGTCAGTCGGTCAGTCGCTCGGTCGGTCGGTCGGTCGGTCGGTCGGTCAGTCGGTCAGTCGGTCAGTCGGTCAGTCAGTCCGTCGGTCGGTCGGTCGGTCGGTCAGTCGGTCAGTCAGTCCGTCGGTCGGTCGGTCGGTCGGTCAGTCGGTCGGTCAGTCGGTCAGTCGATCAGTCAGTCCGTCGGTCGGTCGGTCGGTCGGTCGGTCGGTCGGTCGGTCAGTCGGTCAGTCGGTCAGTCGGTCAGTCAGTCCGTCGGTCGGTCGGTCGGTCGGTCAGTCGGTCAGTCAGTCCGTAGGTCAGTCGGTCAGTTGGTCGGTCAGTCGGTCAGTCGGTCAGTCAGTCCGTCGGTCGGTCGGTCGGTCAGTCGGTCAGTCGGTCGGTCGGTCGGTCGGTCGGTCGGTCGGTCAGTCGGTCAGTCGGTCAGTCGGTCAGTCAGTCCGTCGGTCGGTTGGTCGGTCGGTCGGTCGGTCGGTCGGTCGGTCGGTCGGTCGGTCGTTCGGTCGGTCGGTCGGTCGGTCGGTCGGTCAGTCGGTCAGTCGGTCAGTCAGTCCGTCGGTCGGACGGTCGGTCGGTCGCTCGGTCGGTCGGTCGGTCAGTCGGTCGGTCAGTCGGTCGGTCGGTCGGTCGGTCGGTCGGTCGGCCGGTCGGTCGGTCGGTCAGTCGGTCAGTCGTTCGATCGGTCGGTCGCTCAGTCGGTCAGTCGATCAGTCAGTCCGTCGGTCGGTCGGTCGGTCGGTCGGTCAGTCGGTCAGTCAGTCGGCCAGTCGGTCAGTCGGTCAGTCAGTCGGTCAGTCAGTCCGTCGGTCGGTCGGTCGGTCGGTCGGTCGGTTGGTCGTTCGTTCGGTCGGTCGGTCGGTCGGTCGGTCAGTCGGTCAGTCCGTAGGTCAGTCGGTCAGTTGGGCGGTCAGTCGGTCAGTCGGTCAGTCAGTCGGCCAGTCGGTCAGTCGGTCAGTCAGTCCGTCGGTCGGTCGGTCGGTCGGTCGGTCGGTCAGTCGGTCGGTCAGTCGGTCAGTCGATCAGTCAGTCCGTCGGTCGGTCGGTCGGTCGGTCGGCCGGTCGGTCGGTCAGTCGGTCAGTCGGTCAGTCGGTCAGTCAGTCCGTCGGTCGGTCGATCGGTCGGTCGGTCGGTCGGTCGGTCGGCCGGTCGGTCGGTCGGTCGGTCGGTCAGTCGATCAGTCAGTCCGTCGGTCGGTCGGTCGGTCCGTCGGTCAGTCGGTCAGTCAGTCCGTCGGTCGGTCGGTCGGTCGGTCGGTCAGTCGGTCAGTCAGTCTGTCGGTCGGTCGGTCGGTCGGTCGGTCAGTCGGTCAGTCAGTCCGTCGGTCGGTCGGTCGGTCGGTCGGTCGGTTGGTCGTTCGGTCGGTCGGTCGGTCGGTCGGTCGGTCAGTCGGTCAGTCAGTCCGTCGGTCGGACGGTCGGTCGGTCGCTCGGTCGGTCAGTCGGTCGGTCGGTCGGTCAGTCGGTCAGTCGGTCGGTCAGTCGGTCGGTCGGTCGGTCGGTCGTTCGGTCGGTCGGTCGCTCAGTCGGTCAGTCGATCAGTCCGTCGGTCGGTCGGTCGGTCGGTCGGTCGTTCGGTCGGTCGGTCAGTCGGTCAGTCGGTCAGTCGGTCAGTCAGTCCGTCGGTCGGTCGGTCGGTCAGTCGGTCAGTCGGTCGGTCGGTCGGTCGGTCGGTCGGTCGGTCGGTCAGTCGGTCAGTCGGTCAGTCAGTCCGTCGGTCGGTTGGTCGGTCGGTCGGTCGGTCGGTCGGTCGGTCGGTCGGTCGGTCAGTCGTTCAGTCGGTCAGTCAGTCGGTCGGTCGGTCGGTCGGTCGGTCGGTCGGTCGGTCGGTCGGTCGGTCGGTCGGTCGGTCGGTCGTCGGTCGGTCGGTCGGTCGGTCGGTCGGTCCGGTCGGTCGGTCGGTCGGTCGTTCGGTCGGCCGGTCGGTCGGTCGGTCGGTCGGTCAGTCGATCAGTCAGTCCGACGGTCGGTCGGTCGGTCCGTCGGTCAGTCGGTCAGTCAGTCCGTCGGTCGGTCGGTCGGTCGGTCGGTCGGTCGGTCAGTCGGTCAGTCAGTCGGCCAGTCGGTCAGTCGGTCAGTCAGTCCTTCGGTGGGTCGGTCGGTCGGTCAGTCGGTCGGTCAGTCGGTCAGTCGATAAGTCAGTCCGTCGGTCGGTCGGTCGGTCGGTCGGTCGGTCGGTCAGTCGGTCGGTCGGTCGGTCGTTCGGTCGGTCGGTCGCTCAGTCGGTCAGTCGATCAGTCAGTCCGTCGGTCGGTCGGTCGGTCGGTCGGTCAGTCCGTCGGTCGGTCGGTCGGTCGGTCGGTCGGTCGGTCGGTGGGTCGGTCGGTCGGTCGGTCGGTCGGTCGTTCGGTCGGTCGTTCGGTCGGTCAGTCGGTCAGTCAGTCCGTCGGTCAGTCGGTGAGTTGGTCGGTCAGTCGGTCAGTCGGTCAGTCAGTCCGTCGGTCGGTCGGTCGGTCGGTCGGTCGGTTGGTCAGTCGGTCGGTCGGTCGGTCGGTCAGTCGGTCGGTCAGTCGGTCGGTCGGTCGGTCGGTCGTTCGGTCGGTCGGTCGCTCAGTCGGTCAGTCGATCAGTCAGTCCGTCGGTCGGTCGGTCGGTCGGTCGGTCAGTCGGTCAGTCAGTCGGCCAGTCGGTCAGTCGGTCAGTCAGTCCGTCGGTCGGTCGGTCGGTCGGTCAGTCGGTCGGTCAGTCGGTCAGTCGATCAGTCAGTCCGTCGGTCGGTCGGTCGGTCGGTCGCTCGGTCGGTCGGTCGGTCGGTCGGTCGGTCAGTCGGTCAGTCGGTCAGTCGGTCAGTCAGTCCGTCGGTCGGTCGGTCGGTCGGTCAGTCGGTCAGTCAGTCCGTCGGTCGGTCGGTCGGTCGGTCAGTCGGTCGGTCAGTCGGTCAGTCGATCAGTCAGTCCGTCGGTCGGTCGGTCGGTCGGTCGGTCGGTCGGTCGGTCAGTCGGTCAGTCGGTCAGTCGGTCAGTCAGTCCGTCGGTCGGTCGGTCGGTCGGTCAGTCGGTCAGTCAGTCCGTAGGTCAGTCGGTCAGTTGGTCGGTCAGTCGGTCAGTCGGTCAGTCAGTCCGTCGGTCGGTCGGTCGGTCAGTCGGTCAGTCGGTCGGTCGGTCGGTCGGTCGGTCGGTCGGTCAGTCGGTCAGTCGGTCAGTCGGTCAGTCAGTCCGTCGGTCGGTTGGTCGGTCGGTCGGTCGGTCGGTCGGTCGGTCGGTCGGTCGGTCGGTCGGTCGGTCGGTCGGTCGGTCAGTCGTTCAGTCGGTCAGTCAGTCGGTCGGTCGGTCGGTCGGTCGGTGGGTCGGTCGGTCGGTCGGTCAGTCGGTCAGTCGGTCGGTCGGTCGGTCGGTCGGTCGGTCGGTCGGTCGGTCGGTCGGTCGGTCGGTCGGTCGGTCGGTCAGACAGTCCGTCGGTCGGTCAGTCAGTCCGTCGGTCGGTCGGTCGGTCAGTCGGTCAGTCGGTCGGTCGGTCGGTCGGTTGGTCGGTCGGTCAGTCGGTCAGTCGGTCAGTCGGTCAGTCAGTCCGTCGGTCGGTTGGTCGGTCGGTCGGTCGGTCGGTCGGTCGGTCGGTCGGTCGGTCGGTCGGTCGGTCGGTCGGTCGGTCGGTCAGTCGTTCAGTCGGTCAGTCAGTAGGTCAGTCGATCAGTCAGTCCGTCGGTCGGTCGGTCGGTCGGTCATTCGGTCAGTCGGTCGGTCGGTCGGTCGGTCGGTCGGTCGGTCGGTCGGTCAGTCGGTCAGTCGGTCAGTCAGTCCGTCGGTCGGTCTGTCGGTCGGTCGGTCGGTCGGTCGTTCGGTCGGTCGGTCGGTCGGTCGGTCGGTCGGTCGGTCGGTCGGTCAGTCGGTCAGTCAGTCCGTCGGTCGGTCGGTTGGTCGGTCGGTCGGTCGGTCGGTCGGTCGGTCGGTCGGTCGGTCGGTCGTCGTCGGTCGGTCGGTCGGTCGGTCGGTCGGTCGGTCGGTCGGTCGGTCGGTCGGTCGGTCGGTCGGTCGGTCGGTCGGTCGGTCGGTCGGTCGGTCAGTCGGTCAGTCAGTCCGTCGGTCAGTCGGTCAGTCGGTCAGTTGGTCGGTCGGTCGGTCGGTCGGTCGGTCAGTCGGTCAGTCAGTCCGTCGGTCGGTCGGACGGTCGGTCGGTCGGTCGGTCGGTTGGTCGTTCGGTCGGTCGGTCGGTCGGTCGGTCGGTCAGTCGGTCAGTCGGTCAGTCAGTCCGTCGGTCGGACGGTCGGTCGGTCGCTCGGTCGGTCGGTCGGTCAGTCGGTCGGTCAGTCGGTCGGTCGGTCGGTCGGTCGGTCGGTCGGTCGGCCGGTCGGTCGGTCAGTCGGTCAGTCGTTCGATCGGTCGGTCGCTCAGTCGGTCAGTCGATCAGTCAGTCCGTCGGTCGGTCGGTCGGTCGGTCGGTCAGTCGGTCAGTCAGTCGGCCAGTCGGTCAGTCGGTCAGTCAGTCGGTCAGTCAGTCCGTCGGTCGGTCGGTCGGTCGGTCGGTCGGTTGGTCGTTCGTTCGGTCGGTCGGTCGGTCGGTCGGTCAGTCGGTCAGTCCGTAGGTCAGTCGGTCAGTTGGGCGGTCAGTCGGTCAGTCGGTCAGTCAGTCGGCCAGTCGGTCAGTCGGTCAGTCAGTCCGTCGTCGGTCGGTCGGTCGGTCGGTCGGTCAGTCGGTCGGTCAGTCGGTCAGTCGATCAGTCAGTCCGTCGGTCGGTCGGTCGGTCGGTCGGTCGGTCGGTCGGTCGGTCGGTCAGTCGGTCAGTCAGTCCGTCGGTCGGTCGGTCGGTCGGTCGGTCGGTTGGTCGTTCGGTCGGTCGGTCGGTCGGTCGGTCGGTCAGTCGGTCAGTCAGTCCGTCGGTCGGACGGTCGGTCGGTCGCTCGGTCGGTCAGTCGGTCGGTCGGTCGGTCGGTCAGTCGGTCAGTCGGTCGGTCAGTCGGTCGGTCGGTCGGTCGGTCGTTCGGTCGGTCGGTCGCTCAGTCGGTCAGTCGATCAGTCAGTCCGTCGGTCGGTCGGTCGGTCGGTCGGTCGGTCGGTCGTTCGGTCGGTCGGTCAGTCGGTCAGTCGGTCAGTCGGTCAGTCAGTCCGTCGGTCGGTCGGTCGGTCGGTCGGTCAGTCGGTCAGTCAGTCCGTAGGTCAGTCGGTCAGTTGGTCGGTCAGTCGGTCAGTCGGTCAGTCAGTCCGTCGGTCGGTCGGTCGGTCAGTCGGTCAGTCGGTCGGTCGGTCGGTCGGTCGGTCGGTCGGTCGGTCAGTCGGTCAGTCGGTCAGTCAGTCCGTCGGTCGGTTGGTCGGTCGGTCGGTCGGTCGGTCGGTCGGTCGGTCGGTCGGTCAGTCGTTCAGTCGGTCAGTCAGTCGGTCGGTCGGTCGGTCGGTCGGTCGGTCGGTCGGTCGGTCGGTCGGTCGGTCGTTCGGTCGGCCGGTCGGTCGGTCGGTCGGTCGGTCAGTCGATCAGTCAGTCCGTCGGTCGGTCGGTCGGTCCGTCGGTCAGTCGGTCAGTCAGTCCGTCGGTCGGTCGGTCGGTCGGTCAGTCAGTCGGTCAGTCAGTCTGTCGGTCGGTCGGTCGGTCGGTCGGTCAGTCGGTCAGTCAGTCCGTCGGTCGGTCGGTCGGTCGGTCGGTCGGTTGGTCGTTCGGTCGGTCGGTCGGTCGGTCGGTCGGTCAGTCGGTCAGTCGGTCAGTCAGTCCGTCGGTCGGACGGTCGGTCGGGCGCTCGGTCGGTCAGTCGGTCGGTCGGTCGGTCGGTCAGTCGGTCGGTCATTCGGTCGGTCGGTCGGTCGTTCGGTCGGTCGGTCGCTCAGTCGGTCAGTCGATCAGTCAGTCCGTCGGTCGGTCGGTCGGTCGGTCGGTCGGTCAGTCGGTCAGTCAGTCGGCCAGTCGGTCAGTCGGTCAGTCAGTCCTTCGGTCGGTCGGTCGGTCGGTCAGTCGGTCGGTCAGTCGGTCAGTCGATAAGTCAGTCCGTCGGTCGGTCGGTCGGTCGGTCGGTCGGTCGGTCAGTCGGTCGGTCGGTCGGTCGGTCGTTCGGTCGGTCGGTCGCTCAGTCGGTCAGTCGATCAGTCAGTCCGTCGGTCGGTCGGTCGGTCGGTCGGTCAGTCCGTCGGTCGGTCGGTCGGTCGGTCGGGCGGTCGGTCGGTGGGTCGGTCGGTCGGTCGGTCGGTCGGTCGGTCGGTCGGTCGGTCAGTCGGTCAGTCAGTCCGTCGGTCAGTCGGTCAGTTGGTCGGTCAGTCGGTCAGTCGGTCAGTCAGTCCGTCGGTCGGTCGGTCGGTCGGTCGGTCGGTTGGTCAGTCGGTCGGTCGGTCGGTCGGTCGGTCGGTTGGTCGTTCGGTCGGTCGGTCGGTCGGTCGGTCGGTCAGTCGGTCAGTCAGTCCGTCGGTCGGACGGTCGGTCGGTCGCTCGGTCGGTCAGTCGGTCGGTCGGTCGGTCGGTCAGTCGGTCAGTCGGTCGGTCAGTCGGTCGGTCGGTCGGTCGGTCGTTCGGTCGGTCGGTCGCTCAGTCGGTCAGTCGATCAGTCAGTCCGTCGGTCGGTCGGTCGGTCGGTCGGTCGGTCGGTCGTTCGGTCGGTCGGTCAGTCGGTCAGTCGGTCAGTCGGTCAGTCAGTCCGTCGGTCGGTCGGTCGGTCAGTCGGTCAGTCGGTCGGTCGGTCGGTCGGTCGGTCGGTCGGTCGGTCAGTCGGTCAGTCGGTCAGTCAGTCCGTCGGTCGGTTGGTCGGTCGGTCGGTCGGTCGGTCGGTCGGTCGGTCGGTCGGTCAGTCGTTCAGTCGGTCAGTCAGTCGGTCGGTCGGTCGGTCGGTCGGTCGGTCGGTCGGTCGGTCGGTCGGTCGGTCGGTCGGTCGGTCGGTCGGTCGGTCGGTCGGTCGGTCGTTCGGTCGGCCGGTCGGTCGGTCGGTCGGTCGGTCAGTCGATCAGTCAGTCCGTCGGTCGGTCGGTCGGTCCGTCGGTCAGTCGGTCAGTCAGTCCGTCGGTCGGTCGGTCGGTCGGTCGGTCGGTCGGTCAGTCGGTCAGTCAGTCGGCCAGTCGGTCAGTCGGTCAGTCAGTCCTTCGGTGGGTCGGTCGGTCGGTCAGTCGGTCGGTCAGTCGGTCAGTCGATAAGTCAGTCCGTCGGTCGGTCGGTCGGTCGGTCGGTCGGTCGGTCAGTCGGTCGGTCGGTCGGTCGGTCGTTCGGTCGGTCGGTCGCTCAGTCGGTCAGTCGATCAGTCAGTCCGTCGGTCGGTCGGTCGGTCGGTCGGTCAGTCCGTCGGTCGGTCGGTCGGTCGGTCGGTCGTCGGTCGGTGGGTCGGTCGGTCGGTCGGTCGGTCGGTCGTTCGGTCGGTCGTTCGGTCGGTCAGTCGGTCAGTCAGTCCGTCGGTCAGTCGGTGAGTTGGTCGGTCAGTCGGTCAGTCGGTCAGTCAGTCCGTCGGTCGGTCGGTCGGTCGGTCGGTCGGTTGGTCAGTCGGTCGGTCGGTCGGTCGGTCAGTCGGTCGGTCAGTCGGTCGGTCGGTCGGTCGGTCGTTCGGTCGGTCGGTCGCTCAGTCGGTCAGTCGATCAGTCAGTCCGTCGGTCGGTCGGTCGGTCGGTCGGTCAGTCGGTCAGTCAGTCGGCCAGTCGGTCAGTCGGTCAGTCAGTCCGTCGGTCGGTCGGTCGGTCGGTCAGTCGGTCGGTCAGTCGGTCAGTCGATCAGTCAGTCCGTCGGTCGGTCGGTCGGTCGGTCGCTCGGTCGGTCGGTCGGTCGGTCGGTCGGTCAGTCGGTCAGTCGGTCAGTCGGTCAGTCAGTCCGTCGGTCGGTCGGTCGGTCGGTCAGTCGGTCAGTCAGTCCGTCGGTCGGTCGGTCGGTCGGTCAGTCGGTCGGTCAGTCGGTCAGTCGATCAGTCAGTCCGTCGG
>NW_027485659.1:0-32940 GCF_050908995.1 Andrena cerasifolii
ATAAGAGGCGCAGGCCTTTCAAGAGGCGTTCGAAAATTCTGCGTCTCTTCGTTAAACAGTCACTGTCTCGACACATCTGCGCCACTTCTCGCTCTTTGATTTGCTCTCCGGAGACGTTACTTTGTGCCATCTCTTTCGACGGCATTTTCTCCTGCTACAAAGCCCAATTCTGTGCATTCTGAAAATTTTCGCCAGATTTTGGCCAATATATCAGGAGAACATGAAGTGGAAAGCGGTATACTAAATTTCAGCTGCAAAGGCATCGCCTTAAAGTTGCAAATAAGAGGCGCAGGCCTTTCAAGAGGCGTTCGAAAATTCTGCGTCTCTTCGTTAAACAGTCACTATCTCGAAACATCTGCGCCACTTCTCGCTCTTTGATTTGCTCTCCGCAGACGTTACTTTGTGCCATCTTTTTCGACGGCATGATTTCCTGTTACAAAGCCCAATTTTGTGCATTCTGAAAATTTTCTCCAGATTTTGGCCAATATATCAGGAGAACATGAAGTGGAAAGAGGTATACTAAATTTCAGCTTCAAAGGCATCGCTTAAAAGTATCAAATCAGAGGCGCAGGCCTTTCAAGAGGCGTTCGAAAATTGTGCGACTCTTCGTTAAACAGTCACTGTCTCGAAACATCTGCGCCACTTCTCGCTCTTTGATTTGCTCTCCGCAGACGTTACTTTGTGCCATCTCTTTCGACGGCATTTTCTCCTGCTACAAAGCCCAATTCTGTGCATTCTGAAAATTTTCGCCAAATTTTGGCCATTAAATCAGGAGAAAATGAAGTGGAAAGAGGTATACTAAATTTCAGCTTCAAAGGCATCGCCTTAAAGTTGCAAATAAGAGGCGCAGGCCTTTCAAGAGGCGTTCGAAAATTCTGCGTCTCTTCGTTAAACAGTCACTGTCTCGAAACATCTGCGCCACTTCTCGCTCTTTGATTTGCTCTCCGGAGACGTTACTTTGTGCCATCTCTTTCGACGGCATTTTCTCCTGCTACAAAGCCCAATTCTGTGCATTCTGAAAATTTTCGCCAGATTTTGGCCAATATATCAGGAGAACATGAAGTGGAAATAGGTATACTAAATTTCAGCTTCAAATGCATCGCCTAAAAGTTGCAAATAAGAGGCGCACGCCTTTCAAGAGGCGTTCGAAAATTCTGCGTCTCTTCGTTAAACAGTCACTATCTCGAAACATCTGCGCCACTTCTCGCCCTTTGATTTGCTCTCCGGAGACGTTACTTTGTTCCATCTCTTTCGACGGCATGTTGTCCTGTTACAAAGCTCAATTTTGTGTATTCTCGAAATTTTCGCCAGATTTTGGCCAATATTTCAGGAGAACATGAAGTGGAAAGAGGTATACTAAATTTCAGCTTCAAAGGCATCGCCTTAAAGTTGCAAATAAGAGGCGCAGGCCTTTCAAGAGGCGTTCGAAAATTCTGCGTCTCTTCGTTAAACAGTCACTGTCTCGACACATCTGCGCCACTTCTCGCTCTTTGATTTGCTCTCCGGAGACGTTACTTTGTGCCATCTCTTTCGACGGCATTTTCTCCTGCTACAAAGCCCAATTCTGTGCATTCTGAAAATTTTCGCCAGATTTTGGCCAATATATCAGGAGAACATGAAGTGGAAAGCGGTATACTAAATTTCAGCTGTAAAGGCATCGCCTTAAAGTTGCAAATAAGAGGCGCAGGCAGCCTTTCAAGAGGCGTTCGAAAATTCTGCGTCTCTTCGTTAAACAGTCACTATCTCGAAACATCTGCGCCACTTCTCGCCCTTTGATTTGCTCTCCGGAGACGTTACTTTGTTCCATCTCTTTCGACGGCATGTTGTCCTGTTACAAAGCTCAATTTTGTGTATTCTCGAAATTTTCGCCAGATTTTGGCCAATATTTCAGGAGAACATGAAGTGGAAAGAGGTATACTAAATTTCAGCTTCAAAGGCATCGCCTTAAAGTTGCAAATAAGAGGCGCAGGCCTTTCAAGAGGCGTTCGAAAATTCTGCGTCTCTTCGTTAAACAGTCACTGTCTCGACACATCTGCGCCACTTCTCGCTCTTTGATTTGCTCTCCGGAGACGTTACTTTGTGCCATCTCTTTCGACGGCATGTTCTCCTGTTACAAAGCCCAATTTTGTGCATTCTGAAAATTTTCGCTAGATTTTGGCCAATATATCAGGAGAACATGAAGTGGAAAGAGGTATACTAAATTTCAGCTTCAAAGGCATCGCTTAAAAGTATCAAATCAGAGGCGCAGGCCTTTCAAGAGGCGTTCGAAAATTGTGCGACTCTTCGTTAAACAGTCACTGTCTCGAAACATCTGCGCCACTTCTCGCTCTTTGATTTGCTCTCCGCAGACGTTACTTTGTGCCATCTCTTTCGACGGCATTTTCTCCTGCTACAAAGCCCAATTCTGTGCATTCTGAAAATTTTCGCCAAATTTTGGCCATTAAATCAGGAGAAAATGAAGTGGAAAGAGGTATACTAAATTTCAGCTTCAAAGGCATCGCCTTAAAGTTGCAAATAAGAGGCGCAGGCCTTTCAAGAGGCGTTCGAAAATTCTGCGTCTCTTCGTTAAACAGTCACTGTCTCGAAACATCTGCGCCACTTCTCGCTCTTTGATTTGCTCTCCGGAGACGTTACTTTGTGCCATCTCTTTCGACGGCATTTTCTCCTGCTACAAAGCCCAATTCTGTGCATTCTGAAAATTTTCGCCAGATTTTGGCCAATATATCAGGAGAACATGAAGTGGAAATAGGTATACTAAATTTCAGCTTCAAATGCATCGCCTAAAAGTTGCAAATAAGAGGCGCACGCCTTTCAAGAGGCGTTCGAAAATTCTGCGTCTCTTCGTTAAACAGTCACTATCTCGAAACATCTGCGCCACTTCTCGCCCTTTGATTTGCTCTCCGGAGACGTTACTTTGTTCCATCTCTTTCGACGGCATGTTGTCCTGTTACAAAGCTCAATTTTGTGTATTCTCGAAATTTTCGCCAGATTTTGGCCAATATTTCAGGAGAACATGAAGTGGAAAGAGGTATACTAAATTTCAGCTTCAAAGGCATCGCCTTAAAGTTGCAAATAAGAGGCGCAGGCCTTTCAAGAGGCGTTCGAAAATTCTGCGTCTCTTCGTTAAACAGTCACTGTCTCGACACATCTGCGCCACTTCTCGCTCTTTGATTTGCTCTCCGGAGACGTTACTTTGTGCCATCTCTTTCGACGGCATTTTCTCCTGCTACAAAGCCCAATTCTGTGCATTCTGAAAATTTTCGCCAGATTTTGGCCAATATATCAGGAGAACATGAAGTGGAAAGCGGTATACTAAATTTCAGCTGCAAAGGCATCGCCTTAAAGTTGCAAATAAGAGGCGCAGGCCTTTCAAGAGGCGTTCGAAAATTCTGCGTCTCTTCGTTAAACAGTCACTATCTCGAAACATCTGCGCCACTTCTCGCTCTTTGATTTGCTCTCCGCAGACGTTACTTTGTGCCATCTTTTTCGACGGCATGATTTCCTGTTACAAAGCCCAATTTTGTGCATTCTGAAAATTTTCTCCAGATTTTGGCCAATATATCAGGAGAACATGAAGTGGAAAGAGGTATACTAAATTTCAGCTTCAAAGGCATCGCCTTAAAGTTGCAAATAAGAGGCGCAGGCCTTTCAAGAGGCGTTCGAAAATTCTGCGTGTCTTCGTTAAACAGTCACTGTATCGAAACATCTGCGCCACTTCTCGCTCTTTGATTTGCTCTCCGGAGACGTTACTTTGTGCCATCTCTTTCGACGGCATGTTCTCCTGTTACAAAGCCCAATTTTGTGCATTCTGAAAATTTTCGCTAGATTTTGGCCAATATATCAGGAGAACATGAAGTGGAAAGAGGTATACTAAATTTCAGCTTCAAAGGCATCGCTTAAAAGTATCAAATCAGAGGCGCAGGCCTTTCAAGAGGCGTTCGAAAATTGTGCGACTCTTCGTTAAACAGTCACTGTCTCGAAACATCTGCGCCACTTCTCGCTCTTTGATTTGCTCTCCGCAGACGTTACTTTGTGCCATCTCTTTCGACGGCATTTTCTCCTGCTACAAAGCCCAATTCTGTGCATTCTGAAAATTTTCGCCAAATTTTGGCCATTAAATCAGGAGAAAATGAAGTGGAAAGAGGTATACTAAATTTCAGCTTCAAAGGCATCGCCTTAAAGTTGCAAATAAGAGGCGCAGGCCTTTCAAGAGGCGTTCGAAAATTCTGCGTCTCTTCGTTAAACAGTCACTGTCTCGAAACATCTGCGCCACTTCTCGCTCTTTGATTTGCTCTCCGGAGACGTTACTTTGTGCCATCTATTTCGACGGCATTTTCTCCTGCTACAAAGCCCAATTCTGTGCATTCTGAAAATTTTCGCCAGATTTTGGCCAATATATCAGGAGAACATGAAGTGGAAATAGGTATACTAAATTTCAGCTTCAAATGCATCGCCTAAAAGTTGCAAATAAGAGGCGCACGCCTTTCAAGAGGCGTTCGAAAATTCTGCGTCTCTTCGTTAAACAGTCACTATCTCGAAACATCTGCGCCACTTCTCGCCCTTTGATTTGCTCTCCGGAGACGTTACTTTGTTCCATCTCTTTCGACGGCATGTTGTCCTGTTACAAAGCTCAATTTTGTGTATTCTCGAAATTTTCGCCAGATTTTGGCCAATATTTCAGGAGAACATGAAGTGGAAAGAGGTATACTAAATTTCAGCTTCAAAGGCATCGCCTTAAAGTTGCAAATAAGAGGCGCAGGCCTTTCAAGAGGCGTTCGAAAATTCTGCGTCTCTTCGTTAAACAGTCACTGTCTCGACACATCTGCGCCACTTCTCGCTCTTTGATTTGCTCTCCGGAGACGTTACTTTGTGCCATCTCTTTCGACGGCATTTTCTCCTGCTACAAAGCCCAATTCTGTGCATTCTGAAAATTTTCGCCAGATTTTGGCCAATATATCAGGAGAACATGAAGTGGAAAGCGGTATACTAAATTTCAGCTGTAAAGGCATCGCCTTAAAGTTGCAAATAAGAGGCGCAGGCCTTTCAAGAGGCGTTCGAAAATTCTGCGTCTCTTCGTTAAACAGTCACTATCTCGAAACATCTGCGCCACTTCTCGCCCTTTGATTTGCTCTCCGGAGACGTTACTTTGTTCCATCTCTTTCGACGGCATGTTGTCCTGTTACAAAGCTCAATTTTGTGTATTCTCGAAATTTTCGCCAGATTTTGGCCAATATTTCAGGAGAACATGAAGTGGAAAGAGGTATACTAAATTTCAGCTTCAAAGGCATCGCCTTAAAGTTGCAAATAAGAGGCGCAGGCCTTTCAAGAGGCGTTCGAAAATTCTGCGTCTCTTCGTTAAACAGTCACTGTCTCGACACATCTGCGCCACTTCTCGCTCTTTGATTTGCTCTCCGGAGACGTTACTTTGTGCCATCTCTTTCGACGGCATTTTCTCCTGCTACAAAGCCCAATTCTGTGCATTCTGAAAATTTTCGCCAGATTTTGGCCATTATATCAGGAGAACATGAAGTGGAAAGCGGTATACTAAATTTCAGCTGCAAAGGCATCGCCTTAAAGTTGCAAATAAGAGGCGCAGGCCTTTCAAGAGGCGTTCGAAAATTCTGCGTCTCTTCGTTAAACAGTCACTATCTCGAAACATCTGCGCCACTTCTCGCCCTTTGATTTGCTCTCCGGAGACGTTACTTTGTGCCATCTATTTCGACGGCATTTTCTCCTGCTACAAAGCCCAATTCTGTGCATTCTGAAAATTTTCGCCAGATTTTGGCCAATATATCAGGAGAACATGAAGTGGAAATAGGTATACTAAATTTCAGCTGCAAAGGCATCGCCTTAAAGTTGCAAATAAGAGGCGCAGGCCTTTCAAGAGGCGTTCGAAAATTCTGCGTCTCTTCGTTAAACAGTCACTATCTCGAAACATCTGCGCCACTTCTCGCTCTTTGATTTGCTCTCCGCAGACGTTACTTTGTGCCATCTTTTTCGACGGCATGATTTCCTGTTACAAAGCCCAATTTTGTGCATTCTGAAAATTTTCTCCAGATTTTGGCCAATATATCAGGAGAACATGAAGTGGAAAGAGGTATACTAAATTTCAGCTTCAAAGGCATCGCCTTAAAGTTGCAAATAAGAGGCGCAGGCCTTTCAAGAGGCGTTCGAAAATTCTGCGTGTCTTCGTTAAACAGTCACTGTATCGAAACATCTGCGCCACTTCTCGCTCTTTGATTTGCTCTCCGGAGACGTTACTTTGTGCCATCTCTTTCGACGGCATGTTCTCCTGTTACAAAGCCCAATTTTGTGCATTCTGAAAATTTTCGCTAGATTTTGGCCAATATATCAGGAGAACATGAAGTGGAAAGAGGTATACTAAATTTCAGCTTCAAAGGCATCGCTTAAAAGTATCAAATCAGAGGCGCAGGCCTTTCAAGAGGCGTTCGAAAATTGTGCGACTCTTCGTTAAACAGTCACTGTCTCGAAACATCTGCGCCACTTCTCGCTCTTTGATTTGCTCTCCGCAGACGTTACTTTGTGCCATCTCTTTCGACGGCATTTTCTCCTGCTACAAAGCCCAATTCTGTGCATTCTGAAAATTTTCGCCAAATTTTGGCCATTAAATCAGGAGAAAATGAAGTGGAAAGAGGTATACTAAATTTCAGCTTCAAAGGCATCGCCTTAAAGTTGCAAATAAGAGGCGCAGGCCTTTCAAGAGGCGTTCGAAAATTCTGCGTCTCTTCGTTAAACAGTCACTGTCTCGAAACATCTGCGCCACTTCTCGCTCTTTGATTTGCTCTCCGGAGACGTTACTTTGTGCCATCTATTTCGACGGCATTTTCTCCTGCTACAAAGCCCAATTCTGTGCATTCTGAAAATTTTCGCCAGATTTTGGCCAATATATCAGGAGAACATGAAGTGGAAATAGGTATACTAAATTTCAGCTTCAAATGCATCGCCTAAAAGTTGCAAATAAGAGGCGCACGCCTTTCAAGAGGCGTTCGAAAATTCTGCGTCTCTTCGTTAAACAGTCACTATCTCGAAACATCTGCGCCACTTCTCGCCCTTTGATTTGCTCTCCGGAGACGTTACTTTGTTCCATCTCTTTCGACGGCATGTTGTCCTGTTACAAAGCTCAATTTTGTGTATTCTCGAAATTTTCGCCAGATTTTGGCCAATATTTCAGGAGAACATGAAGTGGAAAGAGGTATACTAAATTTCAGCTTCAAAGGCATCGCCTTAAAGTTGCAAATAAGAGGCGCAGGCCTTTCAAGAGGCGTTCGAAAATTCTGCGTCTCTTCGTTAAACAGTCACTGTCTCGAAACATCTGCGCCACTTCTCGCTCTTTGATTTGCTCTCCGGAGACGTTACTTTGTGCCATCTCTTTCGACGGCATTTTCTCCTGCTACAAAGCCCAATTCTGTGCATTCTGAAAATTTTCGCCAGATTTTGGCCAATATATCAGGAGAACATGAAGTGGAAATAGGTATACTAAATTTCAGCTTCAAATGCATCGCCTAAAAGTTGCAAATAAGAGGCGCACGCCTTTCAAGAGGCGTTCGAAAATTCTGCGTCTCTTCGTTAAACAGTCACTATCTCGAAACATCTGCGCCACTTCTCGCCCTTTGATTTGCTCTCCGGAGACGTTACTTTGTTCCATCTCTTTCGACGGCATGTTGTCCTGTTACAAAGCTCAATTTTGTGTATTCTCGAAATTTTCGCCAGATTTTGGCCAATATTTCAGGAGAACATGAAGTGGAAAGAGGTATACTAAATTTCAGCTTCAAAGGCATCGCCTTAAAGTTGCAAATAAGAGGCGCAGGCCTTTCAAGAGGCGTTCGAAAATTCTGCGTCTCTTCGTTAAACAGTCACTGTCTCGACACATCTGCGCCACTTCTCGCTCTTTGATTTGCTCTCCGGAGACGTTACTTTGTGCCATCTCTTTCGACGGCATTTTCTCCTGCTACAAAGCCCAATTCTGTGCATTCTGAAAATTTTCGCCAGATTTTGGCCAATATATCAGGAGAACATGAAGTGGAAAGCGGTATACTAAATTTCAGCTGCAAAGGCATCGCCTTAAAGTTGCAAATAAGAGGCGCAGGCCTTTCAAGAGGCGTTCGAAAATTCTGCGTCTCTTCGTTAAACAGTCACTATCTCGAAACATCTGCGCCACTTCTCGCTCTTTGATTTGCTCTCCGCAGACGTTACTTTGTGCCATCTTTTTCGACGGCATGATTTCCTGTTACAAAGCCCAATTTTGTGCATTCTGAAAATTTTCTCCAGATTTTGGCCAATATATCAGGAGAACATGAAGTGGAAAGAGGTATACTAAATTTCAGCTTCAAAGGCATCGCCTTAAAGTTGCAAATAAGAGGCGCAGGCCTTTCAAGAGGCGTTCGAAAATTCTGCGTGTCTTCGTTAAACAGTCACTGTATCGAAACATCTGCGCCACTTCTCGCTCTTTGATTTGCTCTCCGGAGACGTTACTTTGTGCCATCTCTTTCGACGGCATGTTCTCCTGTTACAAAGCCCAATTTTGTGCATTCTGAAAATTTTCGCTAGATTTTGGCCAATATATCAGGAGAACATGAAGTGGAAAGAGGTATACTAAATTTCAGCTTCAAAGGCATCGCTTAAAAGTATCAAATCAGAGGCGCAGGCCTTTCAAGAGGCGTTCGAAAATTGTGCGACTCTTCGTTAAACAGTCACTGTCTCGAAACATCTGCGCCACTTCTCGCTCTTTGATTTGCTCTCCGCAGACGTTACTTTGTGCCATCTCTTTCGACGGCATTTTCTCCTGCTACAAAGCCCAATTCTGTGCATTCTGAAAATTTTCGCCAAATTTTGGCCATTAAATCAGGAGAAAATGAAGTGGAAAGAGGTATACTAAATTTCAGCTTCAAAGGCATCGCCTTAAAGTTGCAAATAAGAGGCGCAGGCCTTTCAAGAGGCGTTCGAAAATTCTGCGTCTCTTCGTTAAACAGTCACTGTCTCGAAACATCTGCGCCACTTCTCGCTCTTTGATTTGCTCTCCGGAGACGTTACTTTGTGCCATCTATTTCGACGGCATTTTCTCCTGCTACAAAGCCCAATTCTGTGCATTCTGAAAATTTTCGCCAGATTTTGGCCAATATATCAGGAGAACATGAAGTGGAAATAGGTATACTAAATTTCAGCTTCAAATGCATCGCCTAAAAGTTGCAAATAAGAGGCGCACGCCTTTCAAGAGGCGTTCGAAAATTCTGCGTCTCTTCGTTAAACAGTCACTATCTCGAAACATCTGCGCCACTTCTCGCCCTTTGATTTGCTCTCCGGAGACGTTACTTTGTTCCATCTCTTTCGACGGCATGTTGTCCTGTTACAAAGCTCAATTTTGTGTATTCTCGAAATTTTCGCCAGATTTTGGCCAATATTTCAGGAGAACATGAAGTGGAAAGAGGTATACTAAATTTCAGCTTCAAAGGCATCGCCTTAAAGTTGCAAATAAGAGGCGCAGGCCTTTCAAGAGGCGTTCGAAAATTCTGCGTCTCTTCGTTAAACAGTCACTGTCTCGACACATCTGCGCCACTTCTCGCTCTTTGATTTGCTCTCCGGAGACGTTACTTTGTGCCATCTCTTTCGACGGCATTTTCTCCTGCTACAAAGCCCAATTCTGTGCATTCTGAAAATTTTCGCCAGATTTTGGCCAATATATCAGGAGAACATGAAGTGGAAAGCGGTATACTAAATTTCAGCTGTAAAGGCATCGCCTTAAAGTTGCAAATAAGAGGCGCAGGCCTTTCAAGAGGCGTTCGAAAATTCTGCGTCTCTTCGTTAAACAGTCACTATCTCGAAACATCTGCGCCACTTCTCGCCCTTTGATTTGCTCTCCGGAGACGTTACTTTGTTCCATCTCTTTCGACGGCATGTTGTCCTGTTACAAAGCTCAATTTTGTGTATTCTCGAAATTTTCGCCAGATTTTGGCCAATATTTCAGGAGAACATGAAGTGGAAAGAGGTATACTAAATTTCAGCTTCAAAGGCATCGCCTTAAAGTTGCAAATAAGAGGCGCAGGCCTTTCAAGAGGCGTTCGAAAATTCTGCGTCTCTTCGTTAAACAGTCACTGTCTCGACACATCTGCGCCACTTCTCGCTCTTTGATTTGCTCTCCGGAGACGTTACTTTGTGCCATCTCTTTCGACGGCATTTTCTCCTGCTACAAAGCCCAATTCTGTGCATTCTGAAAATTTTCGCCAGATTTTGGCCAATATATCAGGAGAACATGAAGTGGAAAGCGGTATACTAAATTTCAGCTGCAAAGGCATCGCCTTAAAGTTGCAAATAAGAGGCGCAGGCCTTTCAAGAGGCGTTCGAAAATTCTGCGTCTCTTCGTTAAACAGTCACTATCTCGAAACATCTGCGCCACTTCTCGCTCTTTGATTTGCTCTCCGCAGACGTTACTTTGTGCCATCTCTTTCGACGGCATGATTTCCTGTTACAAAGCCCAATTTTGTGCATTCTGAAAATTTTCTCCAGATTTTGGCCAATATATCAGGAGAACATGAAGTGGAAAGAGGTATACTAAATTTCAGCTTCAAAGGCATCGCCTTAAAGTTGCAAATAAGAGGCGCAGGCCTTTCAAGAGGCGTTCGAAAATTCTGCGTGTCTTCGTTAAACAGTCACTGTATCGAAACATCTGCGCCACTTCTCGCTCTTTGATTTGCTCTCCGGAGACGTTACTTTGTGCCATCTCTTTCGACGGCATGTTCTCCTGTTACAAAGCCCAATTTTGTGCATTCTGAAAATTTTCGCTAGATTTTGGCCAATATATCAGGAGAACATGAAGTGGAAAGAGGTATACTAAATTTCAGCTTCAAAGGCATCGCTTAAAAGTATCAAATCAGAGGCGCAGGCCTTTCAAGAGGCGTTCGAAAATTGTGCGACTCTTCGTTAAACAGTCACTGTCTCGAAACATCTGCGCCACTTCTCGCTCTTTGATTTGCTCTCCGCAGACGTTACTTTGTGCCATCTCTTTCGACGGCATTTTCTCCTGCTACAAAGCCCAATTCTGTGCATTCTGAAAATTTTCGCCAAATTTTGGCCATTAAATCAGGAGAAAATGAAGTGGAAAGAGGTATACTAAATTTCAGCTTCAAAGGCATCGCCTTAAAGTTGCAAATAAGAGGCGCAGGCCTTTCAAGAGGCGTTCGAAAATTCTGCGTCTCTTCGTTAAACAGTCACTGTCTCGAAACATCTGCGCCACTTCTCGCTCTTTGATTTGCTCTCCGGAGACGTTACTTTGTGCCATCTCTTTCGACGGCATTTTCTCCTGCTACAAAGCCCAATTCTGTGCATTCTGAAAATTTTCGCCAGATTTTGGCCAATATATCAGGAGAACATGAAGTGGAAATAGGTATACTAAATTTCAGCTTCAAATGCATCGCCTAAAAGTTGCAAATAAGAGGCGCACGCCTTTCAAGAGGCGTTCGAAAATTCTGCGTCTCTTCGTTAAACAGTCACTATCTCGAAACATCTGCGCCACTTCTCGCCCTTTGATTTGCTCTCCGGAGACGTTACTTTGTTCCATCTCTTTCGACGGCATGTTGTCCTGTTACAAAGCTCAATTTTGTGTATTCTCGAAATTTTCGCCAGATTTTGGCCAATATTTCAGGAGAACATGAAGTGGAAAGAGGTATACTAAATTTCAGCTTCAAAGGCATCGCCTTAAAGTTGCAAATAAGAGGCGCAGGCCTTTCAAGAGGCGTTCGAAAATTCTGCGTCTCTTCGTTAAACAGTCACTGTCTCGACACATCTGCGCCACTTCTCGCTCTTTGATTTGCTCTCCGGAGACGTTACTTTGTGCCATCTCTTTCGACGGCATTTTCTCCTGCTACAAAGCCCAATTCTGTGCATTCTGAAAATTTTCGCCAGATTTTGGACAATATATCAGGAGAACATGAAGTGGAAAGCGGTATACTAAATTTCAGCTGTAAAGGCATCGCCTTAAAGTTGCAAATAAGAGGCGCAGGCCTTTCAAGAGGCGTTCGAAAATTCTGCGTCTCTTCGTTAAACAGTCACTATCTCGAAACATCTGCGCCACTTCTCGCTCTTTGATTTGCTCTCCGCAGACGTTACTTTGTGCCATCTCTTTCGACGGCATGATTTCCTGTTACAAAGCCCAATTTTGTGCATTCTGAAAATTTTCTCCAGATTTTGGCCAATATATCAGGAGAACATGAAGTGGAAAGAGGTATACTAAATTTCAGCTTCAAAGGCATCGCCTTAAAGTTGCAAATAAGAGGCGCAGGCCTTTCAAGAGGCGTTCGAAAATTCTGCGTGTCTTCGTTAAACAGTCACTGTATCGAAACATCTGCGCCACTTCTCGCTCTTTGATTTGCTCTCCGGAGACGTTACTTTGTGCCATCTCTTTCGACGGCATGTTCTCCTGTTACAAAGCCCAATTTTGTGCATTCTGAAAATTTTCGCTAGATTTTGGCCAATATATCAGGAGAACATGAAGTGGAAAGAGGTATACTAAATTTCAGCTTCAAAGGCATCGCTTAAAAGTATCGAATCAGAGGCGCAGGCCTTTCAAGAGGCGTTCGAAAATTGTGCGACTCTTCGTTAAACAGTCACTGTATCGAAACATCTGCGCCACTTCTCGCTCTTTGATTTGCTCTCCGGAGACGTTACTTTGTGCCATCTCTTTCGACGGCATTTTCTCCTGCTACAAAGCCCAATTCTGTGCATTCTGAAAATTTTCGCCAGATTTTGGCCAATATATCAGGAGAACATGAAGTGGAAAGCGGTATACTAAATTTCAGCTGTAAAGGCATCGCCTTAAAGTTGCAAATAAGAGGCGCAGGCCTTTCAAGAGGCGTTCGAAAATTCTGCGTCTCTTCGTTAAACAGTCACTATCTCGAAACATCTGCGCCACTTCTCGCCCTTTGATTTGCTCTCCGGAGACGTTACTTTGTTCCATCTCTTTCGACGGCATGTTGTCCTGTTACAAAGCTCAATTCTGTGCATTCTGAAAATTTTCGCCAGATTTTGGACAATATATCAGGAGAACATGAAGTGGAAAGCGGTATACTAAATTTCAGCTGTAAAGGCATCGCCTTAAAGTTGCAAATAAGAGGCGCAGGCCTTTCAAGAGGCGTTCGAAAATTCTGCGTCTCTTCGTTAAACAGTCACTATCTCGAAACATCTGCGCCACTTCTCGCTCTTTGATTTGCTCTCCGCAGACGTTACTTTGTGCCATCTCTTTCGACGGCATGATTTCCTGTTACAAAGCCCAATTTTGTGCATTCTGAAAATTTTCTCCAGATTTTGGCCAATATACCAGGAGAACATGAAGTGGAAAGAGGTATACTAAATTTCAGCTTCAAAGGCATCGCCTTAAACTTGCAAATAAGAGGCGCAGGCCTTTCAAGAGGCGTTCGAAAATTCTGCGTGTCTTCGTTAAACAGTCACTGTATCGAAACATCTGCGCCACTTCTCGCTCTTTGATTTGCTCTCCGGAGACGTTACTTTGTGCCATCTCTTTCGACGGCATGTTCTCCTGTTACAAAGCCCAATTTTGTGCATTCTGAAAATTTTCGCTAGATTTTGGCCAATATATCAGGAGAACATGAAGTGGAAAGAGGTATACTAAATTTCAGCTTCAAAGGCATCGCTTAAAAGTATCGAATCAGAGGCGCAGGCCTTTCAAGAGGCGTTCGAAAATTGTGCGACTCTTCGTTAAACAGTCACTGTATCGAAACATCTGCGCCACTTCTCGCTCTTTGATTTGCTCTCCGGAGACGTTACTTTGTGCCATCTCTTTCGACGGCATTTTCTCCTGCTACAAAGCCCAATTCAGTGCATTCTGAAAATTTTCGCCAGATTTTGGCCAATATATCAGGAGAACATGAAGTGGAAAGCGGTATACTAAATTTCAGCTGTAAAGGCATCGCCTTAAAGTTGCAAATAAGAGGCGCAGGCCTTTCAAGAGGCGTTCGAAAATTCTGCGTCTCTTCGTTAAACAGTCACTATCTCGAAACATCTGCGCCACTTCTCGCCCTTTGATTTGCTCTCCGGAGACGTTACTTTGTTGCATCTCTTTCGACGGCATGTTGTCCTGTTACAAAGCTGAATTTTGTGTATTCTCGAAATTTTCGCCAGATTTTGGCCAATATTTCAGGAGAACATGAAGTGGAAAGAGGTATACTAAATTTCAGCTTCAAAGGCATCGCCTTAAAGTTGCAAATAAGAGGCGCAGGCCTTTCAAGAGGCGTTCGAAAATTCTGCGTCTCTTCGTTAAACAGTCACTGTCTCGACACATCTGCGCCACTTCTCGCTCTTTGATTTGCTCTCCGGAGACGTTACTTTGTGCCATCTCTTTCGACGGCATTTTCTCCTGCTACAAAGCCCAATTCTGTGCATTCTGAAAATTTTCGCCAGATTTTGGCCAATATATCAGGAGAACATGAAGTGGAAAGCGGTATACTAAATTTCAGCTGCAAAGGCATCGCCTTAAAGTTGCAAATAAGAGGCGCAGGCCTTTCAAGAGGCGTTCGAAAATTCTGCGTCTCTTCGTTAAACAGTCACTATCTCGAAACATCTGCGCCACTTCTCGCTCTTTGATTTGCTCTCCGCAGACGTTACTTTGTGCCATCTCTTTCGACGGCATGATTTCCTGTTACAAAGCCCAATTTTGTGCATTCTGAAAATTTTCTCCAGATTTTGGCCAATATATCAGGAGAACATGAAGTGGAAAGAGGTATACTAAATTTCAGCTTCAAAGGCATCGCCTTAAAGTTGCAAATAAGAGGCGCAGGCCTTTCAAGAGGCGTTCGAAAATTCTGCGTCTCTTCGTTAAACAGTCACTATCTCGAAACATCTGCGCCACTTCTCGCTCTTTGATTTGCTCTCCGCAGACGTTACTTTGAGCCATCTCTTTCGACGGCATGATTTCCTGTTACAAAGCCCAATTTTGTGCATTCTGAAAATTTTCTCCAGATTTTGGCCAATATATCAGGAGAACATGAAGTGGAAAGAGGTATACTAAATTTCAGCTTCAAAGGCATCGCCTTAAAGTTGCAAATAAGAGGCGCAGGCCTTTCAAGAGGCGTTCGAAAATTCTGCGTGTCTTCGTTAAACAGTCACTGTATCGAAACATCTGCGCCACTTCTCGCTCTTTGATTTGCTCTCCGGAGACGTTACTTTGTGCCATCTCTTTCGACGGCATTTTCTCCTGCTACAAAGCCCAATTCAGTGCATTCTGAAAATTTTCGCCAGATTTTGGCCAATATATCAGGAGAACATGAAGTGGAAAGAGGTATACTAAATTTCAGCTTCAAAGGCATCGCTTAAAAGTATCGAATCAGAGGCGCAGGCCTTTCAAGAGGCGTTCGAAAATTGTGCGACTCTTCGTTAAACAGTCACTGTATCGAAACATCTGCGCCACTTCTCGCTCTTTGATTTGCTCTCCGGAGACGTTACTTTGTGCCATCTCTTTCGACGGCATTTTCTCCTGCTACAAAGCCCAATTCAGTGCATTCTGAAAATTTTCGCCAGATTTTGGCCAATATATCAGGAGAACATGAAGTGGAAAGCGGTATACTAAATTTCAGCTGTAAAGGCATCGCCTTAAAGTTGCAAATAAGAGGCGCAGGCCTTTCAAGAGGCGTTCGAAAATTCTGCGTCTCTTCGTTAAACAGTCACTATCTCGAAACATCTGCGCCATTTCTCGCCCTTTGATTTGCTCTCCGGAGACGTTACTTTGTTGCATCTCTTTCGACGGCATGTTGTCCTGTTACAAAGCTGAATTTTGTGTATTCTCGAAATTTTCGCCAGATTTTGGCCAATATTTCAGGAGAACATGAAGTGGAAAGAGGTATACTAAATTTCAGCTTCAAAGGCATCGCCTTAAAGTTGCAAATAAGAGGCGCAGGCCTTTCAAGAGGCGTTCGAAAATTCTGCGTCTCTTCGTTAAACAGTCACTGTCTCGACACATCTGCGCCACTTCTCGCTCTTTGATTTGCTCTCCGGAGACGTTACTTTGTGCCATCTCTTTCGACGGCATTTTCTCCTGCTACAAAGCCCAATTCTGTGCATTCTGAAAATTTTCGCCAGATTTTGGCCAATATATCAGGAGAACATGAAGTGGAAAGCGGTATACTAAATTTCAGCTGCAAAGGCATCGCCTTAAAGTTGCAAATAAGAGGCGCAGGCCTTTCAAGAGGCGTTCGAAAATTCTGCGTCTCTTCGTTAAACAGTCACTATCTCGAAACATCTGCGCCACTTCTCGCTCTTTGATTTGCTCTCCGCAGACGTTACTTTGTGCCATCTCTTTCGACGGCATGATTTCCTGTTACAAAGCCCAATTTTGTGCATTCTGAAAATTTTCTCCAGATTTTGGCCAATATATCAGGAGAACATGAAGTGGAAAGAGGTATACTAAATTTCAGCTTCAAAGGCATCGCCTTAAAGTTGCAAATAAGAGGCGCAGGCCTTTCAAGAGGCGTTCGAAAATTCTGCGTGTCTTCGTTAAACAGTCACTGTATCGAAACATCTGCGCCACTTCTCGCTCTTTGATTTGCTCTCCGGAGACGTTACTTTGTGCCATCTCTTTCGACGGCATGTTCTCCTGTTACAAAGCCCAATTTTGTGCATTCTGAAAATTTTCGCTAGATTTTGGCCAATATATCAGGAGAACATGAAGTGGAAAGAGGTATACTAAATTTCAGCTTCAAAGGCATCGCTTAAAAGTATCGAATCAGAGGCGCAGGCCTTTCAAGAGGCGTTCGAAAATTGTGCGACTCTTCGTTAAACAGTCACTGTATCGAAACATCTGCGCCACTTCTCGCTCTTTGATTTGCTCTCCGGAGACGTTACTTTGTGCCATCTCTTTCGACGGCATTTTCTCCTGCTACAAAGCCCAATTCTGTGCATTCTGAAAATTTTCGCCAGATTTTGGCCAATATATCAGGAGAACATGAAGTGGAAATAGGTATACTAAATTTCAGCTTCAAATGCATCGCCTAAAAGTTGCAAATAAGAGGCGCACGCCTTTCAAGAGGCGTTCGAAAATTCTGCGTCTCTTCGTTAAACAGTCACTATCTCGAAACATCTGCGCCACTTCTCGCCCTTTGATTTGCTCTCCGGAGACGTTACTTTGTTCCATCTCTTTCGACGGCATGTTGTCCTGTTACAAAGCTCAATTTTGTGTATTCTCGAAATTTTCGCCAGATTTTGGCCAATATTTCAGGAGAACATGAAGTGGAAAGAGGTATACTAAATTTCAGCTTCAAAGGCATCGCCTTAAAGTTGCAAATAAGAGGCGCAGGCCTTTCAAGAGGCGTTCGAAAATTCTGCGTCTCTTCGTTAAACAGTCACTGTCTCGACACATCTGCGCCACTTCTCGCTCTTTGATTTGCTCTCCGGAGACGTTACTTTGTGCCATCTCTTTCGACGGCATTTTCTCCTGCTACAAAGCCCAATTCTGTGCATTCTGAAAATTTTCGCCAGATTTTGGCCAATATATCAGGAGAACATGAAGTGGAAAGCGGTATACTAAATTTCAGCTGCAAAGGCATCGCCTTAAAGTTGCAAATAAGAGGCGCAGGCCTTTCAAGAGGCGTTCGAAAATTCTGCGTCTCTTCGTTAAACAGTCACTATCTCGAAACATCTGCGCCAATTCTCGCTCTTTGATTTGCTCTCCGCAGACGTTACTTTGTGCCATCTCTTTCGACGGCATGATTTCCTGTTACAAAGCCCAATTTTGTGCATTCTGAAAATTTTCTCCAGATTTTGGCCAATATATCAGGAGAACATGAAGTGGAAAGAGGTATACTAAATTTCAGCTTCAAAGGCATCGCCTTAAAGTTGCAAATAAGAGGCGCAGGCCTTTCAAGAGGCGTTCGAAAATTCTGCGTGTCTTCGTTAAACAGTCACTGTATCGAAACATCTGCGCCACTTCTCGCTCTTTGATTTGCTCTCCGGAGACGTTACTTTGTGCCATCTCTTTCGACGGCATGTTCTCCTGTTACAAAGCCCAATTTTGTGCATTCTGAAAATTTTCGCTAGATTTTGGCCAATATATCAGGAGAACATGAAGTGGAAAGAGGTATACTAAATTTCAGCTTCAAAGGCATCGCTTAAAAGTATCAAATCAGAGGCGCAGGCCTTTCAAGAGGCGTTCGAAAATTGTGCGACTCTTCGTTAAACAGTCACTGTCTCGAAACATCTGCGCCACTTCTCGCTCTTTGATTTGCTCTCCGCAGACGTTACTTTGTGCCATCTCTTTCGACGGCATTTTCTCCTGCTACAAAGCCCAATTCTGTGCATTCTGAAAATTTTCGCCAAATTTTGGCCATTAAATCAGGAGAAAATGAAGTGGAAAGAGGTATACTAAATTTCAGCTTCAAAGGCATCGCCTTAAAGTTGTAAATAAGAGGCGCAGGCCTTTCAAGAGGCGTTCGAAAATTCTGCGTCTCTTCGTTAAACAGTCACTGTCTCGAAACATCTGCGCCACTTCTCGCTCTTTGATTTGCTCTCCGGAGACGTTACTTTGTGCCATCTCTTTCGACGGCATGTTCTCCTGTTACAAAGCCCAATTTTGTGCATTCTGAAAATTTTCGCTAGATTTTGGCCAATATATCAGGAGAACATGAAGTGGAAAGAGGTATACTAAATTTCAGCTTCAAAGGCATCGCTTAAAAGTATCAAATCAGAGGCGCAGGCCTTTCAAGAGGCGTTCGAAAATTGTGCGACTCTTCGTTAAACAGTCACTGTCTCGAAACATCTGCGCCACTTCTCGCTCTTTGATTTGCTCTCCGCAGACGTTACTTTGTGCCATCTCTTTCGACGGCATTTTCTCCTGCTACAAAGCCCAATTCTGTGCATTCTGAAAATTTTCGCCAAATTTTGGCCATTAAATCAGGAGAAAATGAAGTGGAAAGAGGTATACTAAATTTCAGCTTCAAAGGCATCGCCTTAAAGTTGCAAATAAGAGGCGCAGGCCTTTCAAGAGGCGTTCGAAAATTCTGCGTCTCTTCGTTAAACAGTCACTGTCTCGAAACATCTGCGCCACTTCTCGCTCTTTGATTTGCTCTCCGGAGACGTTACTTTGTGCCATCTCTTTCGACGGCATTTTCTCCTGCTACAAAGCCCAATTCTGTGCATTCTGAAAATTTTCGCCAGATTTTGGCCAATATATCAGGAGAACATGAAGTGGAAATAGGTATACTAAATTTCAGCTTCAAATGCATCGCCTAAAAGTTGCAAATAAGAGGCGCACGCCTTTCAAGAGGCGTTCGAAAATTCTGCGTCTCTTCGTTAAACAGTCACTATCTCGAAACATCTGCGCCACTTCTCGCCCTTTGATTTGCTCTCCGGAGACGTTACTTTGTTCCATCTCTTTCGACGGCATGTTGTCCTGTTACAAAGCTCAATTTTGTGTATTCTCGAAATTTTCGCCAGATTTTGGCCAATATTTCAGGAGAACATGAAGTGGAAAGAGGTATACTAAATTTCAGCTTCAAAGGCATCGCCTTAAAGTTGCAAATAAGAGGCGCAGGCCTTTCAAGAGGCGTTCGAAAATTCTGCGTCTCTTCGTTAAACAGTCACTGTCTCGACACATCTGCGCCACTTCTCGCTCTTTGATTTGCTCTCCGGAGACGTTACTTTGTGCCATCTCTTTCGACGGCATTTTCTCCTGCTACAAAGCCCAATTCTGTGCATTCTGAAAATTTTCGCCAGATTTTGGCCAATATATCAGGAGAACATGAAGTGGAAAGCGGTATACTAAATTTCAGCTGTAAAGGCATCGCCTTAAAGTTGCAAATAAGAGGCGCAGGCCTTTCAAGAGGCGTTCGAAAATTCTGCGTCTCTTCGTTAAACAGTCACTATCTCGAAATATCTGCGCCACTTCTCGCTCTTTGATTTGCTCTCCGCAGACGTTACTTTGTGCCATCTCTTTCGACGGCATGATTTCCTGTTACAAAGCCCAATTTTGTACATTCTGAAAATTTTCTCCAGATTTTGGCCAATATATCAGGAGAACATGAAGTGGAAAGAGGTATACTAAATTTCAGCTTCAAAGGCATCGCCTTAAAGTTGCAAATAAGAGGCGCAGGCCTTTCAAGAGGCGTTCGAAAATTCTGCGTGTCTTCGTTAAACAGTCACTGTATCGAAACATCTGCGCCACTTCTCGCTCTTTGATTTGCTCTCCGGAGACGTTACTTTGTGCCATCTCTTTCGACGGCATGTTCTCCTGTTACAAAGCCCAATTTTGTGCATTCTGAAAATTTTCACTAGATTTTGGCCAATATATCAGGAGAACATGAAGTGGAAAGAGGTATACTAAATTTCAGCTTCAAAGGCATCGCTTAAAAGTATCGAATCAGAGGCGCAGGCCTTTCAAGAGGCGTTCGAAAATTGTGCGACTCTTCGTTAAACAGTCACTGTCTCGAAACATCTGCGCCACTTCTCGCTCTTTGATTTGCTCTCCGGAGACGTTACTTTGTGCCATCTCTTTCGACGGCATTTTCTCCTGCTACAAAGCCCAATTCTGTGCATTCTGAAAATTTTCGCCAGATTTTGGCCAATATATCAGGAGAACATGAAGTGGAAATAGGTATACTAAATTTCAGCTTCAAATGCATCGCCTAAAAGTTGCAAATAAGAGGCGCACGCCTTTCAAGAGGCGTTCGAAAATTCTGCGTCTCTTCGTTAAACAGTCACTATCTCGAAACATCTGCGCCACTTCTCGCCCTTTGATTTGCTCTCCGGAGACGTTACTTTGTTCCATCTCTTTCGACGGCATGTTGTCCTCTTACAAAGCTCAATTTTGTGTATTCTCGAAATTTTCGCCAGATTTTGGCCAATATTTCAGGAGAACATGAAGTGGAAAGAGGTATACTAAATTTCAGCTTCAAAGGCATCGCCTTAAAGTTGCAAATAAGAGGCGCAGGCCTTTCAAGAGGCGTTCGAAAATTCTGCGTCTCTTCGTTAAACAGTCACTGTCTCGACACATCTGCGCCACTTCTCGCTCTTTGATTTGCTCTCCGGAGACGTTACTTTGTGCCATCTCTTTCGACGGCATTTTCTCCTGCTACAAAGCCCAATTCTGTGCATTCTGAAAATTTTCGCCAGATTTTGGCCATTAAATCAGGAGAAAATGAAGTGGAAAGAGGTATACTAAATTTCAGCTTCAAAGGCATCGCCTTAAAGTTGCAAATAAGAGGCGCACGCCTTTCAAGAGGCGTTCGAAAATTCTGCGTCTCTTCGTTAAACAGTCACTATCTCGAAACATCTGCGCCACTTCTCGCCCTTTGATTTGCTCTCCGGAGACGTTACTTTGTTCCATCTCTTTCGACGGCATGTTGTCGTGTTACAAAGCTCAATTTTGTGTATTCTCGAAATTTTCGCCAGATTTTGGCCAATATTTCAGGAGAACATGAAGTGGAAAGAGGTATACTAAATTTCAGCTTCAAAGGCATCGCCTTAAAGTTGCAAATAAGAGGCGCAGGCCTTTCAAGAGGCGTTCGAAAATTCTGCGTCTCTTCGTTAAACAGTCACTATCTCGAAACATCTGCGCCACTTCTCGCTCTTTGATTTGCTCTCCGCAGACGTTACTTTGAGCCATCTCTTTCGACGGCATGATTTCCTGTTACAAAGCCCAATTTTGTGCATTCTGAAAATTTTCTCCAGATTTTGGCCAATATATCAGGAGAACATGAAGTGGAAAGAGGTATACTAAATTTCAGCTTCAAAGGCATCGCCTTAAAGTTGCAAATAAGAGGCGCAGGCCTTTCAAGAGGCGTTCGAAAATTCTGCGTCTCTTCGTTAAACAGTCACTGTCTCGACACATCTGCGCCACTTCTCGCTCTTTGATTTGCTCTCCGGAGACGTTACTTTGTGCCATCTCTTTCGACGGCATGTTCTCCTGTTACAAAGCCCAATTTTGTGCATTCTGAAAATTTTCACTAGATTTTGGCCAATATATCAGGAGAACATGAAGTGGAAAGAGGTATACTAAATTTCAGCTTCAAAGGCATCGCTTAAAAGTATCGAATCAGAGGCGCAGGCCTTTCAAGAGGCGTTCGAAAATTGTGCGACTCTTCGTTAAACAGTCACTGTCTCGAAACATCTGCGCCACTTCTCGCTCTTTGATTTGCTCTCCGGAGACGTTACTTTGTGCCATCTCTTTCGACGGCATTTTCTCCTGCTACAAAGCCCAATTCTGTGCATTCTGAAAATTTTCGCCAGATTTTGGCCAATATATCAGGAGAACATGAAGTGGAAATAGGTATACTAAATTTCAGCTTCAAATGCATCGCCTAAAAGTTGCAAATAAGAGGCGCACGCCTTTCAAGAGGCGTTCGAAAATTCTGCGTCTCTTCGTTAAACAGTCACTATCTCGAAACATCTGCGCCACTTCTCGCCCTTTGATTTGCTCTCCGGAGACGTTACTTTGTTCCATCTCTTTCGACGGCATGTTGTCCTCTTACAAAGCTCAATTTTGTGTATTCTCGAAATTTTCGCCAGATTTTGGCCAATATTTCAGGAGAACATGAAGTGGAAAGAGGTATACTAAATTTCAGCTTCAAAGGCATCGCCTTAAAGTTGCAAATAAGAGGCGCAGGCCTTTCAAGAGGCGTTCGAAAATTCTGCGTCTCTTCGTTAAACAGTCACTGTCTCGACACATCTGCGCCACTTCTCGCTCTTTGATTTGCTCTCCGGAGACGTTACTTTGTGCCATCTCTTTCGACGGCATTTTCTCCTGCTACAAAGCCCAATTCTGTGCATTCTGAAAATTTTCGCCAGATTTTGGCCATTAAATCAGGAGAAAATGAAGTGGAAAGAGGTATACTAAATTTCAGCTTCAAAGGCATCGCCTTAAAGTTGCAAATAAGAGGCGCACGCCTTTCAAGAGGCGTTCGAAAATTCTGCGTCTCTTCGTTAAACAGTCACTATCTCGAAACATCTGCGCCACTTCTCGCCCTTTGATTTGCTCTCCGGAGACGTTACTTTGTTCCATCTCTTTCGACGGCATGTTGTCGTGTTACAAAGCTCAATTTTGTGTATTCTCGAAATTTTCGCCAGATTTTGGCCAATATTTCAGGAGAACATGAAGTGGAAAGAGGTATACTAAATTTCAGCTTCAAAGGCATCGCCTTAAAGTTGCAAATAAGAGGCGCAGGCCTTTCAAGAGGCGTTCGAAAATTCTGCGTCTCTTCGTTAAACAGTCACTGTCTCGACACATCTGCGCCACTTCTCGCTCTTTGATTTGCTCTCCGGAGACGTTACTTTGTGCCATCTCTTTCGACGGCATTTTCTCCTGCTACAAAGCCCAATTCTGTGCATTCTGAAAATTTTCGCCAGATTTTGGCCAATATATCAGGAGAACATGAAGTGGAAAGCGGTATACTAAATTTCAGCTGCAAAGGCATCGCCTTAAAATTGCAAATAAGAGGCGCAGGCCTTTCAAGAGGCGTTCGAAAATTCTGCGTCTCTTCGTTAAACAGTCACTATCTCGAAACATCTGCGCCACTTCTCGCTCTTTGATTTGCTCTCCGCAGACGTTACTTTGAGCCATCTCTTTCGACGGCATGATTTCCTGTTACAAAGCCCAATTTTGTGCATTCTGAAAATTTTCTCCAGATTTTGGCCAATATATCAGGAGAACATGAAGTGGAAAGAGGTATACTAAATTTCAGCTTCAAAGGCATCGCCTTAAAGTTGCAAATAAGAGGCGCAGGCCTTTCAAGAGGCGTTCGAAAATTCTGCGTCTCTTCGTTAAACAGTCACTGTCTCGACACATCTGCGCCACTTCTCGCTCTTTGATTTGCTCTCCGGAGACGTTACTTTGTGCCATCTCTTTCGACGGCATTTTCTCCTGCTACAAAGCCCAATTCTGTGCATTCTGAAAATTTTCGCCAGATTTTGGCCAATATATCAGGAGAACATGAAGTGGAAAGCGGTATACTAAATTTCAGCTGTAAAGGCATCGCCTTAAAGTTGCAAATAAGAGGCGCAGGCCTTTCAAGAGGCGTTCGAAAATTGTGCGACTCTTCGTTAAACAGTCACTGTCTCGAAACATCTGCGCCACTTCTCGCTCTTTGATTTGCTCTCCGCAGACGTTACTTTGTGCCATCTCTTTCGACGGCATTTTCTCCTGCTACAAAGCCCAATTCTGTGCATTCTGAAAATTTTCGCCAAATTTTGGCCATTAAATCAGGAGAAAATGAAGTGGAAAGAGGTATACTAAATTTCAGCTTCAAAGGCATCGCCTTAAAGTTGCAAATAAGAGGCGCAGGCCTTTCAAGAGGCGTTCGAAAATTCTGCGTCTCTTCGTTAAACAGTCACTGTCTCGAAACATCTGCGCCACTTCTCGCTCTTTGATTTGCTCTCCGGAGACGTTACTTTGTGCCATCTCTTTCGACGGCATTTTCTCCTGCTACAAAGCCCAATTCTGTGCATTCTGAAAATTTTCGCCAGATTTTGGCCAATATATCAGGAGAACATGAAGTGGAAATAGGTATACTAAATTTCAGCTTCAAATGCATCGCCTAAAAGTTGCAAATAAGAGGCGCACGCCTTTCAAGAGGCGTTCGAAAATTCTGCGTCTCTTCGTTAAACAGTCACTATCTCGAAACATCTGCGCCACTTCTCGCCCTTTGATTTGCTCTCCGGAGACGTTACTTTGTTCCATCTCTTTCGACGGCATGTTGTCCTGTTACAAAGCTCAATTTTGTGTATTCTCGAAATTTTCGCCAGATTTTGGCCAATATTTCAGGAGAACATGAAGTGGAAAGAGGTATACTAAATTTCAGCTTCAAAGGCATCGCCTTAAAGTTGCAAATAAGAGGCGCAGGCCTTTCAAGAGGCGTTCGAAAATTCTGCGTCTCTTCGTTAAACAGTCACTGTCTCGACACATCTGCGCCACTTCTCGCTCTTTGATTTGCTCTCCGGAGACGTTACTTTGTGCCATCTCTTTCGACGGCATTTTCTCCTGCTACAAAGCCCAATTCTGTGCATTCTGAAAATTTTCGCCAGATTTTGGCCAATATATCAGGAGAACATGAAGTGGAAAGCGGTATACTAAATTTCAGCTGTAAAGGCATCGCCTTAAAGTTGCAAATAAGAGGCGCAGGCCTTTCAAGAGGCGTTCGAAAATTCTGCGTCTCTTCGTTAAACAGTCACTATCTCGAAACATCTGCGCCACTTCTCGCTCTTTGATTTGCTCTCCGCAGACGTTACTTTGTGCCATCTCTTTCGACGGCATGATTTCCTGTTACAAAGCCCAATTTTGTACATTCTGAAAATTTTCTCCAGATTTTGGCCAATATATCAGGAGAACATGAAGTGGAAAGAGGTATACTAAATTTCAGCTTCAAAGGCATCGCCTTAAAGTTGCAAATAAGAGGCGCAGGCCTTTCAAGAGGCGTTCGAAAATTCTGCGTGTCTTCGTTAAACAGTCACTGTATCGAAACATCTGCGCCACTTCTCGCTCTTTGATTTGCTCTCCGGAGACGTTACTTTGTGCCATCTCTTTCGACGGCATGTTCTCCTGTTACAAAGCCCAATTTTGTGCATTCTGAAAATTTTCACTAGATTTTGGCCAATATATCAGGAGAACATGAAGTGGAAAGAGGTATACTAAATTTCAGCTTCAAAGGCATCGCTTAAAAGTATCGAATCAGAGGCGCAGGCCTTTCAAGAGGCGTTCGAAAATTGTGCGACTCTTCGTTAAACAGTCACTGTCTCGAAACATCTGCGCCACTTCTCGCTCTTTGATTTGCTCTCCGGAGACGTTACTTTGTGCCATCTCTTTCGACGGCATTTTCTCCTGCTACAAAGCCCAATTCTGTGCATTCTGAAAATTTTCGCCAGATTTTGGCCAATATATCAGGAGAACATGAAGTGGAAAGCGGTATACTAAATTTCAGCTTCAAAGGCATCGCCTTAAAGTTGCAAATAAGAGGCGCAGGCCTTTCAAGAGGCGTTCGAAAATTCTGCGTCTCTTCGTTAAACAGTCACTATCTCGAAACATCTGCGCCACTTCTCGCTCTTTGATTTGCTCTCCGGAGACGTTACTTTGTTCCATCTCTTTCGACGGCATGTTGTCCTGTTAGAAAGCTCAATTTTGTGTATTCTCGAAATTTTCGCCAGATTTTGGCCAATATATCAGGAGAACATGATGTGGAAAGAGGTATACTAAATTTCAGCTTCAAAGGCATCGCCTTAAAGTTGCAAATAAGAGGCGCAGGCCTTTCAAGAGGCGTTCGAAAATTCTGCGTCTCTTCGTTAAACAGTCACTGTCTCGAAACATCTGCGCCACTTCTCGCTCTTTGATTTGCTCTCCGGAGACGTTACTTTGTGCCATCTCTTTCGACGGCATTTTCTCCTGCTACAAAGCCCAATTCTGTGCGTTCTGAAAATTTTCGCCAGATTTTGGCCAATATATCAGGAGAACATGAAGTGGAAAGCGGTATACTAAATTTCAGCTGCAAAGGCATCGCCTTAAAGTTGCAAATAAGAGGCGCAGGCCTTTCAAGAGGCGTTCGAAAATTCTGCGTCTCTTCGTTAAACAGTCACTATCTCGAAACATCTGCGGCACTTCTCGCTCTTTGATTTGCTCTCCGGAGTCGATACTTTGTGCCATCTCTTTCGACGGCATTTTCTCCTGCTACAAAGCCCAATTCTGTGCATTCTGAAAATTTTCGCCAGATTTTGGCCAATATATCAGGAGAACATGAAGTGGAAAGAGGTATACTAAATTTCAGCTTCAAAGGCATCGCCTTAAAGTTGCAAATAAGAGGCACAGGCCTATCAAGAGGCGTTCGAAAATTCTGCGTATCTTCGTTAAACAGTCACTGTCTCGAAACATCTGCGCCACTTCTCGCTTTTTGATTTGCTCTCCGGAGACGTTACTTTGTTCCATCTCTTTCGACGGCATGTTCTCCTATTACAAAGCCCAAATTTTGTGCATTCTGAAAATTTTCGCCAGATTTTGGCCAATATATCAGGAGAACATAAGTGGAAAGAGGTATACTAAATTTCAGCTTCAAAGGCATCGCCTTAAAGTTGCAAATAAGAGGCACAGGCCTATCAAGAGGCGTTCGAAAATTCTGCGTATCTTCGTTAAACAGTCACTGTCTCGAAACATCTGCGCAACTTCTCGCTCTTTGATTTGCTCTCCGTAGACGTTACTTTGTGCCATCTCTTTCGACGGCATGTTCTCCTGTTACAAAGCCCAATTTTGTGCATTCTGAAAATTTTCGCTAGATTTTGGCCAATATATCAGGAGAACATGAAGTGGAAAGAGGTATACTAAATTTCAGCTTCAAAGGCATCGCTTAAAAGTATCAAATCAGAGGCGCAGGCCTTTCAAGAGGCGTTCGAAAATTGTGCGACTCTTCGTTAAACAGTCACTATCTCGAAACATCTGCGCCACTTCTCGCTCTTTGATTTGCTCTCCGGAGACGTTACTTTGTTCCATCTCTTTCGACGGCATGTTCTCCTATTACAAAGCCCAATTCTGTGCGTTCTGAAAATTTTCGCCAGATTTTGGCCAATATATCAGGAGAACATGAAGTGGAAAGAGGTATACTAAATTTCAGCTTCAAAGGCATCGCCTTAAAGTTGCAAATAAGAGGCGCAGGCCTTTCAAGAGGCGTTCGAAAATTCTGCGTCTCTTCGTTAAACAGTCATTGTCTCGAAACATCTGCGCCACTTCTCGCTTTTTGATTTGCTCTCCGGAGACGTTACTTTGTTCCATCTCTTTCGACGGCATGTTCTCCTATTACAAAGCCCAATTTTGTGCATTCTGAAAATTTTCGCCAGATTTTGGCCAATATATCAGGAGAACATAAGTGGGAAGAGGTATACTAAATTTCAGCTTCAAAGGCATCGCCTTAAAGTTGCAAATAAGAGGCACAGGCCTATCAAGAGGCGTTCGAAAATTCTGCGTATCTTCGTTAAACAGTCACTGTCTCGAAACATCTGCGCCACTTCTCGCTCTTTGATTTGCTCTCCGGAGACGTTACTTTGTGCCATCTCTTTCGACGGCATTTTCTCCTGCTACAAAGCCCAATTCTGTGCATTCTGAAAATTTTCGCCAGATTTTGGCCAATATATCAGGAGAACATGAAGTGGAAAGCGGTATACTAAATTTCAGCTGCAAAGGCATCGCCTTAAAGTTGCAAATAAGAGGCGTAGGCCTTTCAAGAGGCGTTCGAAAATTCTGCGTCTCTTCGTTAAACAGTCACTATCTCGAAACATCTGCGCCACTTCTCGCTCTTTGATTTGCTCTCCGCAGACGTTACTTTGTGCCATCACTTTCGACGGCATGATTTCCTGTTACAAAGCCCAATTTTGTGCATTCTGAAAATTTTCTCCAGATTTTGGCCAATATATCAGGAGAACATGAAGTGGAAAGAGGTATACTAAATTTCAGCTTCAAAGGCATCGCCTTAAAGTTGCAAATAAGAGGCGCAGGCCTTTCAAGAGGCGTTCGAAAATTCTGCGTGTCTTCGTTAAACAGTCACTGTATCGAAACATCTGCGCCACTTCTCGCTCTTTGATTTGCTCTCCGGAGACGTTACTTTGTGCCATCTCTTTCGACGGCATGTTCTCCTGTTACAAAGCCCAATTTTGTGCATTCTGAAAATTTTCGCCAGATTTTGGCCAATATTTCAGGAGAACATGAAGTGGAAAGAGGTATACTAAATTTCAGCTTCAAAGGCATCGCCTTAAAGTTGCAAATAAGAGGCGCAGGCCTTTCAAGAGGCGTTCGAAAATTCTGCGTCTCTTCGTTAAACAGTCACTGTCTCGACACATCTGCGCCACTTCTCGCTTTTTGATTTGCTCTCCGGAGACGTTACTTTGTTCCATCTCTTTCGACGGCATGTTCTCCTATTACAAAGCCCAATTTTGTGCATTCTGAAAATTTTCGCCAGATTTTGGCCAATATATCAGGAGAACATAAGTGGGAAGAGGTATACTAAATTTCAGCTTCAAAGGCATCGCCTTAAAGTTGCAAATAAGAGGCACAGGCCTATCAAGAGGCGTTCGAAAATTCTGCGTATCTTCGTTAAACAGTCACTGTCTCGAAACATCTGCGCCACTTCTCGCTCTTTGATTTGCTCTCCGGAGACGTTACTTTGTGCCATCTCTTTCGACGGCATTTTCTCCTGCTACAAAGCCCAATTCTGTGCATTCTGAAAGTTTTCGCCAGATTTTGGCCAATATATCAGGAGAACATGAAGTGGAAAGCGGTATACTAAATTTCAGCTGCAAAGGCATCGCCTTAAAGTTGCAAATAAGAGGCGCAGGCCTTTCAAGAGGCGTTCGAAAATTCTGCGTCTCTTCGTTAAACAGTCACTATCTCGAAACATCTGCGCCACTTCTCGCTCTTTGATTTGCTCTCCGGAGTCGTTACTTTGTGCCATCTCTTTCGACGGCATTTTCTCCTGCTACAAAGCCCAATTCTGTGCATTCTGAAAATTTTCGCCAGATTTTGGCCAATATATCAGGAGAACATGAAGTGGAAATAGGTATACTAAATTTCAGCTTCAAATGCATCGCCTAAAAGTTGCAAATAAGAGGCGCACGCCTTTCAAGAGGCGTTCGAAAATTCTGGGTCTCTTCGTTAAACAGTCACTATCTCGAAACATCTGCGCCACTTCTCGCTCTTTGATTTGCTCTCCGGAGACGTTACTTTGTTCCATCTCTTTCGACGGCATGTTGTCCTGTTACAAAGCTCAATTTTGTGTATTCTCGAAATTTTCGCCAGATTTTGGCCAATATTTCAGGAGAACATGAAGTGGAAAGAGGTATACTAAATTTCAGCTTCAAAGGCATCGCCTTAAAGTTGCAAATAAGAGGCGCAGGCCTTTCAAGAGGCGTTCGAAAATTCTGCGTCTCTTCGTTAAACAGTCACTGTCTCGACACATCTGCGCCACTTCTCGCTCTTTGATTTGCTCTCCGGAGACGTTACTTTGTGCCATCTCTTTCGACGGCATTTTCTCCTGCTACAAAGCCCAATTCTGTGCATTCTGAAAATTTTCGCCAGATTTTGGCCAATATATCAGGAGAACATGAAGTGGAAAGCGGTATACTAAATTTCAGCTTCAAAGGCATCGCTTAAAAGTATCAAATCAGAGGCGCAGGCCTTTCAAGAGGCGTTCGAAAATTGTGCGACTCTTCGTTAAACAGTCACTATCTCGAAACATCTGCGCCACTTCTCGCTCTTTGATTTGCTCTCCGGAGACGTTACTTTGTTCCATCTCTTTCGACGGCATGTTCTCCTATTACAAAGCCCAATTCTGTGCGTTCTGAAAATTTTCGCCAGATTTTGGCCAATATATCAGGAGAACATGAAGTGGAAAGAGGTATACTAAATTTCAGCTTCAAAGGCATCGCCTTAAAGTTGCAAATAAGAGGCGCAGGCCTTTCAAGAGGCGTTTCGAAAATTCTGCGTCTCTTCGTTAAACAGTCATTGTCTCGAAACATCTGCGCCACTTCTCGCTTTTTGATTTGCTCTCCGGAGACGTTACTTTGTTCCATCTCTTTCGACGGCATGTTCTCCTATTACAAAGCCCAATTTTGTGCATTCTGAAAATTTTCGCCAGATTTTGGCCAATATATCAGGAGAACATAAGTGGGAAGAGGTATACTAAATTTCAGCTTCAAAGGCATCGCCTTAAAGTTGCAAATAAGAGCCCGGCCTATCAAGAGGCGTTCGAAAATTCTGCGTATCTTCGTTAAACAGTCACTGTCTCGAAACATCTGCGCCACTTCTCGCTCATTGATTTGCTCTCCGGAGACGTTACTTTGTGCCATCTCTTTCGACGGCATTTTCTCCTGCTACAAAGCCCAATTCTGTGCATTCTGAAAATTTTCGCCAGATTTTGGCCAATATATCAGGAGAACATGAAGTGGAAATAGGTATACTAAATTTCAGCTTCAAATGCATCGCCTAAAAGTTGCAAATAAGAGGCGCACGCCTTTCAAGAGGCGTTCGAAAATTCTGCGTCTCTTCGTTAAACAGTCACTATCTCGAAACATCTGCGCCACTTCTCGCTCTTTGATTTGCTCTCCGGAGACGTTACTTTGTTCCATCTCTTTCGACGGCATGTTGTCCTGTTACAAAGCTCAATTTTGTGTATTCTCGAAATTTTCGCCAGATTTTGGCCAATATTTCAGGAGAACATGAAGTGGAAAGAGGTATACTAAATTTCAGCTTCAAAGGCATCGCCTTAAAGTTGCAAATAAGAGGCGCAGGCCTTTCAAGAGGCGTTCGAAAATTCTGCGTCTCTTCGTTAAACAGTCACTGTCTCGACACATCTGCGCCACTTCTCGCTCTTTGATTTGCTCTCCGGAGACGTTACTTTGTGCCATCTCTTTCGACGGCATTTTCTCCTGCTACAAAGCCCAATTCTGTGCATTCTGAAAATTTTCGCCAGATTTTGGCCAATATATCAGGAGAACATGAAGTGGAAAGCGGTATACTAAATTTCAGCTTCAAAGGCATCGCTTAAAAGTATCAAATCAGAGGCGCAGGCCTTTCAAGAGGCGTTCGAAAATTGTGCGACTCTTCGTTAAACAGTCACTATCTCGAAACATCTGCGCCACTTCTCGCTCTTTGATTTGCTCTCCGGAGACGTTACTTTGTTCCATCTCTTTCGACGGCATGTTCTCCTATTACAAAGCCCAATTCTGTGCGTTCTGAAAATTTTCGCCAGATTTTGGCCAATATATCAGGAGAACATGAAGTGGAAAGAGGTATACTAAATTTCAGCTTCAAAGGCATCGCCTTAAAGTTGCAAATAAGAGGCGCAGGCCTTTCAAGAGGCGTTCGAAAATTCTGCGTCTCTTCGTTAAACAGTCATTGTCTCGAAACATCTGCGCCACTTCTCGCTTTTTGATTTGCTCTCCGGAGACGTTACTTTGTTCCATCTCTTTCGACGGCATGTTCTCCTATTACAAAGCCCAATTTTGTGCATTCTGAAAATTTTCGCCAGATTTTGGCCAATATATCAGGAGAACATAAGTGGGAAGAGGTATACTAAATTTCAGCTTCAAAGGCATCGCCTTAAAGTTGCAAATAAGAGGCACAGGCCTATCAAGAGGCGTTCGAAAATTCTGCGTATCTTCGTTAAACAGTCACTGTCTCGAAACATCTGCGCCACTTCTCGCTCTTTGATTTGCTCTCCGGAGACGTTACTTTGTGCCATCTCTTTCGACGGCATTTTCTCCTGCTACAAAGCCCAATTCTGTGCATTCTGAAAATTTTCGCCAGATTTTGGCCAATATATCAGGAGAACATGAAGTGGAAAGCGGTATACTAAATTTCAGCTGCAAAGGCATCGCCTTAAAGTTGCAAATAAGAGGCGCAGGCCTTTCAAGAGGCGTTCGAAAATTCTGCGTCTCTTCGTTAAACAGTCACTATCTCGAAACATCTGCGCCACTTCTCGCTCTTTGATTTGCTCTCCGCAGACGTTACTTTGTGCCATCTCTTTCGACGGCATGTTCTCCTGTTACAAAGCCCAATTTTGTGCATTCTGAAAATTTTCGCCAGATTTTGGCCAATATATCAGGAGAACATGAAGTGAAAGAGGTATACTAAATTTCAGCTACAAAGGCATCGCCTTAAAGTTGCAAATAAGAGGCGCAGGCCTTTCAAGAGGCGTTCGAAAATTCTGCGTCTCTTCGTTAAACAGTCACTGTCTCGAAAACAATCTGCGCCACTTCTCGCTCTTGATTTGCTCTCCGGAGACGTTACTTTGTGCCATCTCTTTCGACGGCATTTTCTCCTGCTACAAAGCCCAATTCTGTGCGTTCTGAAAATTTCGCCAGATTTTGGCCAATATATCAGGAGAACATGAAGTGGAAAGCGTATACTAAATTTCAGCTTCAAAGGCATCGCCTTAAAGTTGCAAATAAGAGGCGCAGGCCTTTCAA